>NC_133652.1:94371252-94560093 GCF_009905375.1 Apium graveolens
AAAAGTTCAAAGAGTATAAGTATGAAGTGGAGAAACAACCAAACATAGTATTATAATTCTTCGATTAGATCGAGGTGGTGAATACTTGAATGGAGAGTTTCTGGATTATCTCAAAGTAAATGGTATAGTCTCCCAGTGGACTCCTCCAGATTAGTATCTGAAAGGAGATATCGAACTTTGTTAGACATAGTTCGGTCCATGATGAGCTATGCAAATCTTCCAGTATTCCTATGGGGTTATACATTGAAAACCTCAACATATTTACTGAATAAGGTGCCTTCCAAATCTGTTCCTCAAACTTCATATGAGATATGGAAAGTAAGGAAACCGAGTCTTAAACACGTTAAGATTTGGGGATGTCCAGCTTATGTCAAGTAAGTTGACCCAGATAAGCTGGAATATCGATCCGTAAAATGTAGTTTTGTGGGATATCCTAAAGAGACTTTAGGGTATTACTTTACACCGATCATCGGGTGTTTGTCTCCAGACATGCTACCTTCTTGGAAAGGGAGTTTATCCTTGAAGGAAACAGTGGGAGCAAAATTGAACTTGATGAAGTTCAAGAAGTACAAACTACTACGAATCAAGTAGAAACACCTGTTCAGACTGAACAACCTTCTGTGGAACAGCCCATTCGTAGGTCAGAGAGAGTGTCTCGCCAACCTAAGAGGTAAGATGGCCTTGTCATTGAGAATGACAATGAGTTGTTGATCATTGATGATGACGACCCTATGACCTATAATGAGGCTCTGAGTAGTGTTGACTCAGAGAAATGGCATAGTGCCATGAAATCCAGAATGGATTCTATGTATACGGTATACAAAAGATAGATTATAGCAGATGGCCAGGTGGAGACCTATAAGGCCATGCTTGTGGAAAAAGAATTCAAACAAACGTAATGGATTGACTTTGATGAAACCTTTTACCTGTAGCCCTGTTAAAATCAGTTCGGATTTTCTTGCGATTGCTGCTTACTACGACTATGAGATCTGGCAATTAGCCAGATGGTTTTCTTTCCAAGAGAAATGAAAACCTTGTGTGTAAGCTGCTGCGAACCATATGTGGTTTAAAGCAAGCTTCTCAAAAGATGAAACATTCGTTTTGATGAGACAATCAAAGAGTTTGGTTTTATCAAAAACGTAGATGAACCATGCGTTTACAAAAGGGATAGTGGGAGCGCGGTAACATTTCTTGTATTGTATTGAATTAGAGTTGACACACATAATAACATAGCAGACCCACTCAAAAAGCTACTTTCTGAAAGTCACTTTGATCGTCATAAAGACAAGATGGGTATTAGATACCAGAGTGATTGGCTTTAGTACAAGTGGGAGATTGAAAGGAATATGTCCTAAGTCCAATCATGTATTAGGATTTGAGAATAACTTTTATGTAATCTGTTTTGATTTCATTGATATTAATAAAAGACTTGTTTTGTTTTTATTACGGGCTTTATCTATTTAAGTGTTTAAATAAGATATACTATAGTTTAGAGTAAAACTTTTTATGGATTATGATGAGATCATAATAGTTAGACCTAAAAAGATGATAACTCTAAACTTAAACAGTTCCTGGTCATAGGATTACTAACTGGTAATTAATAATCCGCAAAGATCGGTACATACTATGCTTGCTTCATTATGAAGGATGTCTGTTCTCATAGACATTTGTGTGGTGACACTATAGCTATTATGTAGGTGCTTATTATAGAATAAGTTCACTGAACATGACTCGCACAACTGAACAACTGATGGAGTTCACTCACGTGTCAGCAGTTATTCACATAGTGATAGTTGTACAAGTATCCTTAGACTTGAGGTCATCATAGTCATCTTGTGTACACTGAACTATGCTTTGGTTTAGTTCTTAGTCTCCAGGGACAATTATTAGGGCTCTTCTGGGTATAGGAATTTGTACACGAAGATAGTGTATGATCAATAAAGGATCTACCCCTTCCAGTGAAGGAAGCGAATGTTCAACGCTGATCCACTTATGCTAGTTCAGGAATCTCTGGCCAGAGTGAATGAAATTAGAAAGGAGTTTCTAATTTGCATAGAACTACGCATAGTAAATGGTAAGCAAGTGATTAAATTAGATAGGCTTGACACGAGATCCATGCCTTGTATTTAATCGGGACATTGTAGGGTAGAAGGAGTTTATTGTACGGTAACTATTCACTGAATAGGTTCTTGATATTCTAAGCAGTGAATTCATATTATCCGGATAGTCGCGATATGCTGAGAAGTATCCCTCACGATGTAGAATAAATGTGATTAATTAATTAATCATATTTAATAAATTAGAGAATTTATATAAATAATGATAAAATAGTTTTATTATTATTTATTTCTACTACCGGCTTAATATTGAACCTACAGGGTCACACCATAAAAAGAGAATGATTTAATGGTGGAGGAATTAATTAATAATGGCTAATAATTATTTACTTGTGAAATAAATAATTAATTGGAAAATTTAATAATTGATTAAATGAGATTTAATTGATTATAAATTAATTAAGAAAAGTTCTTAATATTATTAATTAAGGATTTAATTTTTGGAAATTAAATCAAGAGAGAGAATTATTTCTAAAGTGTTTAGAAAAAGGATTAATAATTAAAAGGTGTTTTAATTATTAATGAGAGTAATAAATGGGATAATAATAATATTATTTATGGGAAAATTTCAGCTGAAAATTTTGCCTATAAATACACTATTATAGACCCTAATTTTATTCTAACCCACATCAAACACAAAACCCAAAAAGTTTGGAAAACCCAATTCTCTCCACCTCCTTCCTCCTCCTTAACATCATTTTCTTGGTGGATACCGGTGGAGTGCTTCACACTTGAGGAGCAACTGCTAAGGATCTCTGATCGTTGTCTCCGAATTATTTTAAAAGGTTAGATTCGATCCCTCGAATTTTTATTCACGATTTATATGCTTTTATTTGGATTTTTGTATGTGTAAAAGTGTTTTGCCATGCTCCGCTGCGTTAAAAATCCAACAATACACAATTCAGCTATGTAAACCTATATACCTACAATAACTTCAGTGACACAAATCATCATACACACAATGTCACTATTCATATCTCACCCATTTCCTTACTTAACTCCTACATACATCATGTCATCTTCTAAAGTTTCACCAATCATAAGCAAGACTACTATCATTCATGGAAACACCTTTGTCACCAATAACTATTTGGCTCTTCTTACACATAAGCAGTTTCCAAAATCTTTTCATGATATTCAGGATTTCTTACTCCAATGTCTAATTGGGTATGCTCTTACCAATCCTACCAAGATGTCATACAAGGCTGTAATGCAGGTATGAAATACAGCTCTTATTAATGAAATAAGCACTGCTTTCTCTTTTGAATATAAGGGACGCAGGTATGAAGTTGATGCTGATGTCTTGGTTCAAGCCTTGAGATTGCCTGCTTGTGATGGTGCTCCTGATAACTATGAAACTGAGCAACTGTTTTCTATGTTAAGGACACTGAGCTATAAAGGTGAAATCACAACCATTGACAAGATGACAAAGACAAAATTGAAGAGAGAATGGAATTTATTCTTTGACTACATCACCAGGTGTTTCTTAAATAAAACATCAAATTTTGATGCTCTTCCATCTGCTTCTCTAAAAATTGGGTACTTTTTGATTATGGTAATGTTATACTTCAATTCATGATTGCTAGGAGAGCAGATACACCAGGAGTTATAGGGTATACTATATTTTTCAATTGATTTTTAATTTTCTATGCCCTAATGCTAAATTTGATAATGATGAATTGCTCCCAGTATTTCAATGTTAGGTCACACAACACTGTAGAAGGGGGTGGAATACAGTGTAGAATACAATCAAATTGATTTAGAACACAGGTAACAGAAAACAGATGTATTCGATATAATAAACTCTGTTACAATGGAACTGTCCTCTCTCAGTGATGAACAAATATCATGAGAGCTTCTAGGTTACAATGTATGATCTTCTCGATGATCGTAACACATATAGTGTAAACCTATGTCTGTGTTTATATAGACACACAGTTACAAGATAACTTCTAATTGATATGGAATATAATTCTGTCTCCTAAAATATATCAATCAGATATCTTATATAATTTTTCTAGTCCTCTAACTATTTCCATGCATATCTTCTTCTGTATTAGTCTCGATCTTCTTTCCTGTAAATCAGTTTCCTTCCTTAACTGTTAGTCCTCCAGTACTTAAGTTATGATATCCATCTTCTGATATTATCTTCTGATAATCTAAGTCCTAATATCCTTAAGTCCTGACTTCCAGTAAGTCCTGATTCCAGTAAGAACTGATATTTCCTGTTTGTTAAGATCTGAAAACTAAACATGAAACATATTAGACATGACATCTCAAATATCCAACAATCTCCCCCAACTTGTAAATTATGCAAGAATGTACAAGTTAATAGATTTGATGATGTCAAAAACATTTAAGTTCAAATGCAATAAGAGTTTAATAAGACTATTAACTATAACTTACAAAATATCTAGCTTTACCAACATCACTGAATCAATCTGAATCCATAATGATTCTTAACAAAATCATTTATCAGATTATCTTTAGCCTTCCTCAGAACTTCAGCTAACTGTGCTTTGACCTGCATCAGTTCTTCTTCTTTACTATCACCAATTTGATAAATGGCTGTTCTGAGAGCTTGAATGGATGTTCTTTCAAGTCCATCACCAAGTCTGATAACCTTAGGATGTGAAGAGTTTTCATTATAACATAAGCATCTTCCTTTCAGAATAACTTCCAACTTAGCAGAATTCTTCAGTATAGGGATTTCTCTTCCATCACATTCAGTAATCATTGGACTGTAATGAAAAGTCTTTGTACCAGAGATTCTGAATAGATATCTTATAGCCTTCAAAATGTATTTAGACCATCTTCTTGTAACATCAGATTTTACTTCCAGAAGATAGTGAATATGTTGAAGCTCTCTGAAAGACTTCTTTAGTACATCAGTATCAGCTAGTCTATAATTCCTTCCATCATTGAGAAATAAGATCAATTTCTCTTTTAGATTCTCTTTGTCATGAGCATCTATCACAATTTGAGCAGACAACACCTTGTCAAGGTGCCTTTATTTGATTTGTTCATATGGTTTGTCTGTCAACATGAAAGGATCTCTTAGAGTAACCTCTACTCCTGTTTGAATCTTCTCTTCGTCAGAACCTAATCCAGCTCTATCTCTAGGTTTCTTGGCTCTCAACCCAAATGTAGCGAGTTGATTAATCATGAGATTGGATTTTGGTTTAACTGGAGTAGCTTTCTTCCATAACAGCTTCTTCTTATCAGCAATTGTCATTTTCTTCAAATCAACTTGACCATTGTCAGTAGTTGATGTCTTGATTGCTTGATCAGAATTTGCTATTTCTTCTGTACCTTGTTGTCCTTTATTCTGAACAACAACTTGAGTAGTGTCAGAGGTTGTTTTAGATTCTTCAATTATCTTTCTTCTTTTCAGAATTTGAACAGTTTCATCTTCAACAAGATTATCATCAGTTATTTGAACCATTTTGCACACTGGTTTCATCGGATCTTGAGAAGTTTTTGAAAGAGATATGTCCTAAGTCCAATCATGTATGAGGATTTAGGAATAACTTTTATGTAATTTGTTTTGATTTCATTGATATTAATAAAAGACTTGTTTTGTTTTTAATTGCGGGCTCTATCTATTTTAAGTGTTTAAATAAGATGTACCACAGTTTAGAGTAAAGCTTTTTATGGATTGTGATGAGATCATAATAATGAGACCTAAAAGATGATAACTCTAAACTTAAATAGTTCCTGATCGTAATATTACTAACTGGTAATTAATAATCCGCAAAGATCGGTACATACTATGCTTGCTTCATTATGAAGGATGTCTGTTCTCATAGACATGTGTGTGGTGACACTATAGCTAGTATGTAGGTGCTTATTATAGAATAAGTTCACTGAACATGACTCACACAGCTGAACAACTGATGGAGTTCACTCACGTGTTAGCAGTTGTTCACATAGTGATAGTTGTACAAGTATCCTTAGACTTGAGGTCATCATAGTCATCTTGTGTACACTGAACTATGCTTTGGTTTAGTTCTTAGTCTCCAGGGACAATTTTAAGGTCTCTACTGGGTATAAGAATTTGTACACGAAGATAGTGTATGATCAATAAAGGATCTACCCCTTCCAGTGAAGGAAGAGAATGTTCAATGCTGATCCACTTATGTTAGTTCAGGAATCTCTGGCCAGAGTGAATGAAATTAGAAAGGAGTTTCTAATTTATATTAACTAGAACTAAGCATAGTGAATGGAAAAGCAAGTGATTAAATAAGATAGACTTGACACAAGATCCATACCTTGTATTTAATCATGACATTGCAGGGTAGAAGGAATTAATTGTACGGTAACTATTCACTGAATAGGTTCTTGGTATTCTAAGCAGTGAATTCATATTATCCGGATAGTCGCGATATGCTGAGAAGTATCCCTCACGATGTAGAATAAATATGATTAATTAATTAATCATATTTAATGAATTAAAGAATTTATATAAATAATAATAAAATAGTTTTATTATTATTTATTTCTACTACCGGCTTAATATTGAACCTACAGGGTCACACCATAAAAGAGAATGATTTAATGGTGGAGAAATTAATTAATAATGGCTGATAATTATTTATTTATGAAATAAATAATTAATTGGCAAATTTAATAATTGATTAAATGAGATTAAATTGATTATAAATTAATTAAGAAAAGTTCTTAATATTATTAAGTAAGAATTTAATTTTTGGAAATTAAATCAAGAGAGAGAATTATTTCTAAAGTGTTTAGAAAAAAAGAATTAATAATTAAAAGGTATTTTAATTATTAGTGAGAATAATAAAGGGTTAATAATAATAATATTTTATGGGAAATTTTCAGCTGAAAATTTTGCCTATAGATATACCATTATAAACCCTATTTTTGCCTCGACCAAGAGATTTACAAAACCCTAATTCTCTCCACCTCCTCCTCCTTCATTACATCGTTTTCTTAGGGGATACCGGTGGAGTGCTTCACACTTGAGGAGCAGCTGCTAAGGATCTCCGCTCGCTGTTCTTGGATCGCTTTTAAAGGTTAGAAATCGATCCCTCGATTTTATTTACGATATGTATGCATATTATATGGATTTTATATGTGTAAAATTGTGTTACCATGCTTCCGTGATAGATAAAATCCTACAATGGTATCAGAGCATAGGTTGTATGCATATAGATCTGTGGTAAAATTTTTTGAATTTTATGTGCTTGTATGAATTAATTATGATTTTTACAAGTTATATCATGGATTAATTATGACTGATTAGAAATCGTTTCTCATAATTATTTTGACTGTAGATCTGGGTTCTACAAGTGTTGTAGATCGTCTGGGTATTTTTTTTCATAATTTTATGATGTATGGATTAATTGTTATAAATTTTTGAAGTTGTTTTAATTAAATTCGTAATTAAATAAATATATATATATAAAATCTGTTATGTATATATATGTTTTTTGATTGCTGATTTTAAAGAAAAGGATAGTACTGGTGGTGTTCTGCTGTACTGACATTAAAGGTGGCACAGCGTTCGGTGTAACAGTGCGGCGGCTGTTGATTTAGTTAATAAAAAAAAGGGAAAGGAGTCGGCGGCTGCTGCAGCGCACGCGGGAAGGGGTGTCGCGCATTCCGAGAATGCGTTACACCCTTTGACGCATTCACAGAATGCGTTACACCTTTTAATGGCTTAAAAGGGTTGTAACGCATTACCGGAATGCGTTACAGGGCTTGTAACGCGTTCCTGTAATGCGTTACAGCCCATCTGTTTTATTTTAATTTGATTTCTGAGAGTTTCGTAACTCCATTTTGGGCGTACAATATATCGTTGGTTTCGTTTTTCCGAGACAGATCTAATGGAGTGATCAAATTTTAATTTATATAAAAGTTTTGAATTGTTTATAGTCCTGAAAGTGTTTTAAAGCATGTTTTAATTGTTTTAATTACCTTTTAAATGCTTCATGTGGTACATAGAGATGTATAATGCTTAGAGTAATATGCTACATGATTTAACATGCGTACCTTTACATTTATTTATTTTTATATATGAGATATATGCCTATGTTTACCATGCGATGATAGATTTAGGTGAACTTAAATTAATATAAGGCGTACTCTAGAAAATCTAGAATAAGAATCGTTTCTTGCCTTAACAATAATATTATGAATACAATCATGAGATTCTTGTGTTTATGAAACACGTAATTAAATATGAATTTTCAATATTGAGAGAAAGGATGATTCTGTCAACAACAGATTTCTATCTGTAAGAAAGGGTTATTAAGTGACGCCTCTTGACAATGCTCCACCCGATCTGGGAATTATCTGATTATCGATTATTGATTTGAAATATTTAATTTAAAAGGAAGAATCTCTTTATAATATGATTATGATTGTAACATAATATAATCCCTCTAAAATTAAATAATATCAAGTAGTAATTGGCCAATGACACAACGGGCTTGTGTCGATCATAGCCTTCCAACATGGTAGAAAGTGGTTCTTATTTTTAAATCATTGTCGTTTCGTGCTACAACCGAGGGCTTTGATTTCGAAATAAGAAATACTTGTATATTACATAGAGATGTGTACATTGAATTAGAATCTAAAGGTCGTTACGTGCTACAGCCGTGGGCCGTTGGAGACTGATTCAATTGTACGAAATGTGGGATTAGACTTGACTTAGAATATTGAGTTTGTCGTGCCACAGCCATGACTCAATTATTCAAGTGGCTAAAGTTATATTAGGGAATAACATAAGATGTAATTGATAAGAGTTGTCTGCCTATTGAACATCACATGACGTTTCGTGCTACAGCCGAGGTTGTGTGATGGAATGTAGGATCCCTATTCCCACTAGCATTATGAATGCTTAATTTTCACTTAGGGGGTTGAATAAATTAGATAAACTAGTGGGAGACACTTATGAATAAAGACCCAATTTATATAGTATTTTGAAATGAAATTGAATATTTGCTAAGTGTTGTTATGTGTTTATCATTTACAGATTTACTATATTCGTCATGTCTTCTGCACTATCACTCCGGAGCATACTAGATGCTCACAAGTTGACTGGTCCTAATTTAGCTGTTTGTTTTCACTGTAACAAGTTGGGGCATTGGAAGAGGAACTGTAAGGTTTACCTTGCAGAATTGAAGAAGAGGAAGGGTAGTGAGACTACCGCTTCTGATTCAGGCATGTTCATGATCGAAGTTAATATGTCACTAGATCACATTTCTACTTGGGTATTAGATACCGCCTGTGGTTCTCATATTTGCAATTCGTTGCAAGGACTAAAGGGAAGTAGGACTCTTGAAAAAGATGAGGTGATTCTACGTATGGGTAATGGAGTAAGGGTTGCGGCCATATCTGTAGGATCATTTAGTTTACATATGCCTACGGGCAAGACTATTATTTTGAATAATTGTTATTACATTCCCTCTATTGTGAGGAATATTGTTTCTATTCCTATGTTGGATTTGGATGGTTTTTCATTTATTATTAAGAATAATGAATGTTCCATTCTTAGAGATAATGTTCTTTATGGACGTGGTATTTTAAATAATGGTCTGTATGTATGTGACGTAGAGCATGATTTACTTCAGATTGAACAAACTCACAAAAGAAAACGAGATGATGAAAATCTGACCTATTTATGGCATTGTAGGCTAGGTCATATTATTGAAAATAGACTGCGGACATTGCATAAGGAAGGGTTACTTGACCCCTTTGATTTTGAATCATATCCTACATGTGAGTCTTGTCTATTTGGTAAAATGACCAAATCTCCATTTATTGGACATGGAGAGAGGGCTGCAGATTTGCTAGGATTGGTACACACAGATGTATGTGGACCAATGTCTATGCAAGCCATGGGTGGATTTTTGTACTTCATTACTTTCATAGATGATAGATCTAGATTCGGATATGTGTATTTGATGAAACACAAGTCTGAAGCCTTTGAAAAGTTCAAAGAATATAAACATGAAGTGGAGAAACAAACCAAACATAGTATTATAACTCTTCGATCAGATCGAGGTGGTGAATACTTGAATGGAGAGTTCTAGATTATCTCAAAGAAAATGGTATAGTCTCCCAGTGGACTCCTCCATATACTCCAGAGTTAAATGGGGTATCTGAAAGGAGAAATCGAACTTTGTTAGACATGGTTCGGTCCATGATGAGCTATACGAATCTTCCAGTATTCCTATGGGATTATGCATTGGAAACCTCAGCATATTTACTGAATAAGGTGCCTTCCAAATCTGTTCCTCAAACTCCATATGAGATATGGAAAGAAAGGAAACCGAGTCTTAAACACGTTAAGATGTGGGGATGTCCAGCATATGTCAAGAAAGTTGACCCAGATAAGCTGGAATCTCGATCCGTAAAATGTAATTTTGTGGGATATCCTAAAGAGACTTAGGGTTATTACTTTTACACCGATCATCGGGTGTTTGCCTCCAGACATGCTACCTTCTTAGAAAAGGAGTTTATCCTTGAAGGAAACAGTGGGAGCAAAATTGAACTTGATGAAGTTCAAGAAGCACAAACTACTACGGATCAAGTGGAAATACCTGTTAAGACTGAACAACCTTCTGTGGAACTGCCCATTCATAGGACAGGGAGAGTGTCTTGCCAACCTGAGAGGTATTATGGCCTTGTCATTGAGAATGGAAATGAGTTGTCAATCATTGTTGATGACGATCATGTGACCTATAATGAGGCTATGAGTAGTGTTGACTCAGAGAAATTGCATAGTGCCATGAAATCTGAAATGGAATCTATGTATACCAACCAAGTATGGACTCTGGTTGAGGCTCCTGAAGGTGTTAAGCCTATTGGGTTCAAGTGGGTATACAAAAGAAAGATTGGAGCAGATGGCTAGGTGGAGACCTATAAGGTCAGGCTCGTGGCAAAAGGATTGAAACAAAGGCAAGGGATTGACTTTGATGAAACTTTTTCGCCTGTAGCCCTGTTAAAATCAATTCGGATTTTGCTTACGATTGCTGCTTACTACGACTATGAGGTCTGGCAAATGGACATGAAAACGGCCTTCCTCAATGGGGAACTTGAGGAGGAAGTGTATATGACACAGCCAGAGGGTTTTCTTTCCAAGGGAAAATAACACCTAGTGTGTAAGTTGCTGCGAACCATATATGGTTTAAGGTAAGCTTCTCGTAGATGGAACATCCGTTTTGATAAGACAATCAAAGAGTTTGGTTTTATCAAAAACATAGATGAACCATGTGTCTACAAGAAGGTTAGTGGGAGCGCAGTAATATTTCTTGTATTGTATGTGGATGACATACTTCTTATAGGAAATGATATACCGATGCTACAATCAGTCAAAGTATGGTTATTAAAGAGCTTCACCATGAAGGATTTGGGAGAAGCATCCTACATTCTCGGTATGAAGATCTATAGAGATAGATCTAGAAGAATGATAGGTCTTACCCAGGGTACATACATCCAGAAAGTGTTTAAAAGGTTTAACATGGAAAACTCTAAAAGAGGTCTCATACCGATGAGCCATGGAGTGTCCCTTTCCGAAAAAATGTCTCCTAAGACACCTGAGGAAAGAGAGCGTATGAGTAAGATTCCTTATGCTTCAACAATAGGATCTATCATGTACGTGATGTTGTGTACTAGGCCTGATTTTGCTTATTCAATTAGTGTGACGAGCAGATATCAGTCCAATCCAGGCGAAGACCACTGGAAAGCAGTGAAAAACATCCTTAAGTACTTGCGAAGACTCAGGACATTTTTCTTGTTTTTGGTGGTGAATCTAAGTTGAAAATAGAGGGTTATACTGACTCTAGTTTTCAATCAGAGAGTGATAGCAAATCCATGTCAGGGTACGTGTTTACTCTGAATGGTGGTGCGATTAGTTGGAAGAGTTCCAAACAGTCTATAACGGCTGACTCCACAGCGGAAGCAGAATATATAGCTGCAAGTGAGGCTGCAAAAGAAGCCATTTGGATGAGGAAATTTGTTTCTGAGTTGGGAGTTGTTCCTAGCGTTGAAGAGCCTATTATGTTGTATTGTGATAACAATGCAGCAATAGCACAAGCCAAGGAACCTAGGTCTCATAAAAATTCCAAACATGTCCTGCGGCGCTTTTATCTGATTAGGGAGATTGTTGAAAGATGAGATGTCAACGTCGAGAGAGTTGACACACATAACAACGTAGCAGACCCACTCACAAAGCCACTTTCTCAAAGTCACTTTGATCGTCATAAAGACAAGATGGGTATTAGATACCAGAGTGATTGGCTTTAGTACAAGTGGGAGATTGAAAGAGATATGTCCTAAGTCCAATCATGTATGAGGATTTAGGAATAACTTTTATGTAATCTGTTTTGATTTCATTGATATTAATAAAAGACTTGTTTTGTTTTTTATTGTGGGCTTTATCTATTTTAAGTGTTTAAATAAGATGTACCACAGTTTAGAGTAAATCTTTTTATGGATTATGATGAGATCATAATAATAAGACCTAAAAGATGATAACTCTAAACTTAAATAGTTCCTGGTCGTAGGATTACTAACTGGTAATTAATAATCCGCAAAGATCGATACATACTATGCTTGCTTCATTATGAAGGATGTCTGTTCTCATAGACATTTGTGTGGTGACACTATAGCTAGTATGTAGGTGCTTATTATAGAATAAGTTCACTGAACATGACTCACACAGCTGAACAACTGATGGAGTTCACCCACGTGTCAGCAGTTGTTCACATAGTGATAGTTGGACAAGTATCCTTAGACTTGAGGTCATCATAGTCATCTTGTGTACACTGAACTATGCTTTGGTTTAGTTCTTAGTCTCCAGGGACAATTATAAGGGCTCTACTGGGTATAGGAATTTATACATGAAGATAGTGTATGATCAATAAAGGATCTACCCCTTCCAGTGATGGAAGAGAATGTTCAATGCTGATCCACTTATGCTAGTTCAGGAATCAAGCTTGAGCTGTAGATCAAGCTTATCAGCTTTTTCTCTGAGTGTATCAACCTTTTCATGAGTAGAAGTATGTAGACCTTGAAGATGTTTTGTAGACAGAGCTGTGATCTTGAGCTGTGTCTTAAAATCAGCATTTGTGAGCAACTTATCAGCTTTTGGAATATGCTCTGTCAGAACTTTAGAACATAGAATAAAATCTGATTCTTTTCACTTCTTGGTCCACTCAACACCTCTGTGAGTATCCTCCCAAGGAATAGGTGCTTCCTTTTCAACAAATTCCTTCACCAATTCTTCCTTGCCCAGATTAGGAACTGGATGCTCAGCAGAAACACTGTCATCAGAACTTGAGGAAGACTCATGATGTTCTGATAGCTCAACAGTGTGTGAAGCAACTGGAGATTCAGGAATAACATCATCTAAATTCTGAGGATCAGAATTTATCTCCAGAGCTGGTGTCTTTGATGTAGATGGAGCTTCCAGATAAAGAACTTCAGGTATATTCAAATTGTGAATATCTATTTCAGAATTTTCAGTTTGTTCTTTAGCATCGTCTGTAGCTTTAATAGGAGAGACAGGAGGGGTAACTGTGGCGCCTTCCAAACTCGGGTCAGAAGTTTGGGGTCCACACACACACACACCTTATTTATATCCTGCTTATAACAATAATAAAGATAATAATAATATGCAGTGACCCTACTTACCAACTGCCACGGACCGCAACAGGTTAAAGTATGCTCACAAGCCAATCATATACTTATATTACAATCCGTCCTAATCCCAACTATTCAAACTCAGAACTGAGTATTAAACATTATTACAAACTTTTACAAACTTAAGTTATTCCAAAAGATGCCTACTAGCTTAACTCGATCAACCTGAACCCCTAGCTCTCGCGCTGGACTGGGGATCCTCGCTACCAACTGGTTCCGTTTTAACTGGAAAAGAACATAAACAACATCGCACAAATGAGCTAACTAGCTCAGCAAGTCACAATGACAAAACTGAGAATAATGATCATCAAGTGAAAAGGTTATGATATCAAGTGAACAATGAATTATGATTTAGAATTGGATATTATATTTATATTTGAAAAACCAAGGTTAGGCTGCTGATCAGTCACGCACTAACCCCGAGCAAAGCACACAACACTGCTCTAACTACTGAATCCAAGGCACACATTGGCCTAACTTGACCATTAATATGGTCTGACCATGAATCTGGTCCACAATTTTATAAAAATAATCCAATTCTATAATAACAGAATAAACAATGTAAAGCAATAAACAGAATCATAAATAACATTGAATGTTCGATAAGGAAATGGTTTCAATCTTTACAAGGGATCAGTATGGCAATTTCAAAGCTTGACTGTTAGGTAATGAAAGAATTGGATAACAAAGGAATCAATGTTTCAGGGTTACCAGGAATTGGTCTTTCAAATATAAGGTACAATGGTTTAAGTATGTAAGTAATTCGATTCAGTGTTTGGCATTTAGTTTGTATGTATTTGTGGAGTAGTATCGTATATTTGTGGTTCGTATTTGGGTGTATAACAATCAACGGTTTAGAGAGAATAAGGTTTACGACTCAAGATCAATAACTGGAATCAGGGTTTTGGGTTCAGTGCTTTAAAGCACTTGCAATATGAAACAGGACTATCAATCAACTACAATATATCTCGAAAAAGTTCTATACACTTGCATGGTACTAGCTTGCTATACTGTACTAACTTCCAATCACAACCGTCTATTCCTCGACTATCTATTTCCCTTTCCTACGCCTTGCCTCTTCTTCTCACATATCATAAGCATCTATCAATATTCAACTCATATGATTCTATTCGACATACACTTTTATCTACCCTTCGTTTTACCCAAATCCGATTAACGGATTGAAATTTACACTAATAACAAGTAAACATCGAACATATAGACCGACAGTCAACCACCGAGTCACATATAGCACATAACACGTCAAACAGTCAATGATATATCATTTATAAAGAAGCCTCCGGTTATAAACAGGCTTTCGGGTATTTAAAATGATTTTTAAAATATTTTTTTCGGAATTAAAACGGGTCGTTAGATCAATTTTAAAATAATAAACAGGGTTCGGTTGGCCAAATCTGGCTTCAAAACAATTTTATAATAATTATCGAGTCTTGAAAACAATTTAAAATAATATTTTAAAGCTCAAAACTATTTTTTGGAATTTTTAAATCATTTTTAAATAATTAAATCTAATTAAATAATTAATTAAAATCAATTAATAATTAATTAAATCAATTAATTTTCGAATTAATTGACCAATTAATCAATTAAATATTAACTAAAATTAATTAACTAATTAATTCAGATTTATTTTTAAATTAAAAATAATTTTTGGAATTAAAATAATAATTTTTGGAATTTTCAGAAATTAAAAACGGATTTTTATAATTAAAATAAATAGAAAATATGATTTTTGAATATTTTTAAAACAGGAATCCTATTCTTGCAAACTCTGGAAAGTTCAGGGATTGAACTTCACCATATTCAAAAGTACAGGGACTAAACTGCAATTTTTACAGGAGGTCGCCGGAAAACTTCGGGGATGGCCGGAGAACACATTCCCGGCATCCTCACCCCACCACAAGCTCCAGATATGATCTACAGACAACCAGGAATCTATTCATGCAATCAAAACATATTAATAACCCCTGAGTTGGCCGAAAAATGGCCGGGAAGTTCGCCGGTCACTGGCGAGCTTGACGTAAACTTAAAAACACAACTCCCTTCGATTCATTAATCCTCTGTTAACGAGCTATACACTAATCGATTGCAAATTTCATAAGGAACACAACCTACTATAATACAACAGCTAATAATCCATAAATCAAAAAGCCCCAAATTTCAATTAAGAACATTCATACGAGTTATAAACCCTAATTTCAAAATTCGAAAATCAAACTCAATTTTGAACATGTTATTGAACTCCAAATCAGTCATATAATATATCAAAATCATCATGAGAACAAGCTCTAAAACATGTAATCATCAAATCATTCAAACAATCATCCGAACAAAAATTCATATTTTTAATTAAAATAATTCGAAAATAAATAAATTTACAGAAAATAAACCTTTGATTCTGCAGGTGTATGGATCACATATTCTGATTGTACTCTTCAAGAACTTTGATTTGGTTACTCGAGCGTTGAAAACAAAGATCAATAACACCTTCTAATTGCTGTTTGAATTTCAGAAAGGTTTATAAATATATGAATTTTCTGTGGAAAATTATATAATTACTGTCTGCAAATGATTTTTGATACGGAATAAAATGCGGTAAAGGCTATTTGTAATTACGGAAAATTAGTATCCCGTTGGATCATTCCGGATATAAAATGGTACGTTTATTTATAAAAACTGATCCAAACGGATATAAATTAGTATCTTGTTGGATCATTCGGGATAATTATCCAAAATAATACAATTTGTACTGCGGTCTTGGTCTCAGCGCCTGGTTACACGTATTACGAGGTGATAATTTTGATAGTTTAATAAAAAGATCCCGTTTATAAAAAATACGAGTTTTATTGATTTACCGAAATGAATAATGTATCGAAAATGTTGCGTCGGGACCCGCGCAGGACAAACCGTACGCCGGATCGAAAAAGTCGAAACATGGAAAATGCTCGTAATATTGCAATTAGGTTAGGAAGGAGTTCTCGGAAGAGTTTCGGGTTATAAAAACGTAAAAACGGATGACGTCGGTTGGTTCCCGATTGTATAAAATAGTTTTTAAATACTCGGAAAAAAGATTTTATAAAATCCATATATTTCTTATAAAATCATAAATCAACATAAAAATAATTAGAAAGATATGACAATTATCTATATTTTATTTTGGACATATAAAAATTAAAATACTCAATTAATATTATTTTTAAACATCCAAACACATTTAACACTTAACAAATAATTCATAAAATAACACTGAACATTCATAATAATTATTTATTAGCAAAAATAATTACATGATATATCCCGGATATTACATCCTTCCCCCTTAAAAGGATTCTGTCCTCAGAATCTCCTAAGAAAATAAATGAGGGTACTTTGCTCTCATTTCACTTTCTAACTCCCAGGTTGACTCTTCAACCTTTGGGTTTCTCCACAATACTCTTACTAGCTTTACCACTTTATTCCTCACTACTTTCTCTCTTTCCTCTAGAATTTCTATCGGGCTCTCTACATATGACAAATCTTCCTGAAGCTCTATTGGCTCATATTCTATTACATGTCTGGAGTCTGGATTATACTTCTTAAGCATCGATACGTGAAAAATATTGTGAATGTGCTCCATGTGTGAAGGTAACGCCAACTCGTAAGCTACTTTGCCAACGCACTTTAAAATCTCAAAAGGTCCGACATATCTTGGGCTCAGCTTTCCTTTCTTTCCAAATCTCGTTAATCCCTCCCACGGTGATACTTTTAGTAATACCAAATTCCCTTCTTCGAATTCCATGTCTTTCCTTGATTGATCTGCATATTTCCTTTGACGGTCTTGTGCTGCTATCAATTCTTCTGGATAACTTCAACAACTTCCTTTGTCTGCTGTACTAATTCAGGTCCAAGTATTTTGCGTTCTCCTACCTCGTCCCAATACACTGGAGATCTGCATTTGCGTCCGTAAAGAGCTTCGTAGAGTGGCATCCCAATACTGGCGTGATAACTGTTGTTGTAAGCAAATTCTACCAGAGGTAAATGCTCGTCCCAACTTACCACAAACACGTAACATGTCTTTGATTGTCTGGATCGTTCTTTCACTCTGGCCGTCTGTTTGTGGATGGTAAGTCGTACTCATATTCAGTCGCGTTCCCAGAAATTCTTGAAAACTCTTCCAAAATCTTGAATTAAATCTTGGATCTCGATCAGATACAATAGACACGGGAACTCCATGACAAACTACAATTTCCTTCAAATACATATGTACCAACTTGTCGAGTGAAAATCTTTTATTTATAGGCAGAAAATGAGCTGACTTGGTAAGTCTATCCACTATAACCCACATGGCATCATGATAAGCTTTTGTCCTTGGTAATCCAACTATGAAATCCATGGAAATATGCTCCCACTTCCATTCTGGAATCTCCAATGGCTGTAGCAATCCACATGGTCTCTGGTGCTCTGCTTTAACTCTCTGACATGTATAACATCTACTAACCCATTCCGTAATTTCCCTCTTCATATTTGGCCACCAATAATTTTCCTTTAAATCTTTGTACATTTTGGTACTCCCTGGATGGATTGAATACCTTGAACTATGAGTTTCCAGTAAAATTTCATTCTTCAACTCCATTACTGGTGGAATCTAAATTCTAGAAGAAAACCTAAGACTACCTTGATCGTCCTTTTGCGTGCACAATTCTTCACCTACCAAACGATTTATGTCCTGATCCATTACTTCTTCTTGACACTTCTTTATCTTCTCTAACAATTCCGGCTGGAAAGTCATACTATACACTTTTGCTTCATCGGGCTTGCAAACTCTAATCTCCAATTCTAGTTTCTGAAATTCCTTATATATTTCTTTGGGTACTGATAACACATTTAACTTTTCCTTCCGACTCAACGCGTTTGCTATGACGTTTGCTTTACCGGGGTGATAATTAATTGTACAATCATAATCCTTGATCAATTCTAACCATCTCCTCTATCTCATATTAAGCTCCTTCTGTGTGAATATGTATTTCAAACTTTTGTGATCCGTGTAAATCTCGTATTTTTCTCTATATAGATAATGTCTCCAAATTTTCAAAGCAAAAACTATGGCTGCTAGCTCCACATCATGAGTAGGATATATCTGTTCGTGTGGTTTTAGTTGCATTGACGCATACACAATCACCTTATCGTGCTGTATCAGAACACATCTGAGTCCTTTATGAGAAGCATCGCTATAAATTATGAAATTTCCTTGATCGTCTAGAAGTAATAAAACAGGTGTCGTGATTAATCGTTGCTTCAATTCCTGAAAACTCTCTTCACATTTATCGTCCCATATAAACTTTTCATTCTTCCGTGTAAGCTTTATCAATGGTGTGGCAATCCTTGAGAAATTTTGAACGAATCGACGATAATATCCCGCTAATTCCAAGAAACTTCTTACCTCTGTTGGTGTTCTCGGTCTTTCCCAATTTGTAATTGCTTCAATCTTTGCTGGGTCTACTTTGATCCCTTCATTACTGACTATGTGTCCTAAGAACTGAACCTCCTGTAGCCAAAATTCACACTTCGAGAATTTAGCATATAACTTCTTTTTCCTTAAAATCTCCAAAGTTGTTCCTAAATGTGCTGCATGATCCTCTTCTGTCTTTGAATAAATTAAAATGTCATCTATAAACACAATAACAAACTTGTCCAAATATTCCTTAAAAATTTCATTTCATCAGGTCCATAAACGCTACCAGGGCATTGGTTAGTCCAAAAGATATCACTAAAAATTCATAATGTCCATACCTCGTCCTGAAAGTTGTCTTTGGTATATCTTCTGGCTTAATCTTTAGTTGATGATATCCCGATCTTAAATCAATCTTGGAGAAGTACTTGGCTCCTTTTAATTGGTCAAACAAATCATCAATTCTGGGTAATTGATACTTGTTCTTGATTGTAAGCTTGTTGAGCTCCCGATAGTCGATGCACAGTCTCACGCTTCCATCCTTCTTCTTGACAAATAATACCGGTGCACCCCACGGGGATACACTGGGTCGGATTACTCATTTCTCTAACAACTCTTGCAATTGCTTCGCTAGTTCTTTCATCTCAACGGGCGCCATTCTATACGGGGCCTTGGATACTGGTTCTATTCCAGGTTCTAAGTCGATTGCAAACTCAATCTCTCTATCTGGAGGAAGTCCTGGTAACTCATCGGGAAACACGTCTGGAAATTCATTAACTATTGGAATATCTTCAAGTTTCACTGGCTCCTGACTTCTATCAATCACATATGCCACGAAATGCTCGCATCCTTGTCATAGTAACTTCTTGGCTTGAATCATCGTTAAGAACTTATTTGCTTGCTTCTGGCCCTTGAACGTTACTATCTTTTCGTATGGCGTCTTCACTATTACCTTCTTATTTCTACAATCTATTTGGGCATCGTGCTTAGATAACCAATCCATTCCTAAGATAACGTCAAATTCTCCTAACTTAAATGGTATCAAATCTTCACAAAACTTATTACCAGAAATCTCAATCTCACAATTCCCACAGACTTGATTAACAGATACACGTTCTTGATTTGCTAATTCCACAGTCATTATTTCATTTAAATACTCAACTGTGCAATTTAACTTACTAACAAAATCTTGTGAAACAAACGATCGAGTTGTTCCCAAATCTATTAACACTTTGACACATAAAGAATTCACATTAAGCGTACCTGCCACGACATCAGTATCCTGGATAGTGTCCTTCACAGACATATCAAAAACTCTAGCATTTGGAGTCTCATTCACTGTTGGGGTAGATCCCATAATCCTCAATGCAATACTGACTGGGGCTGGTGTCTTGCAATCCCTGGCTATATGTCCAGGCTTCCCACATTTAAAGCACGTAAATCCAATAGCTAGAACCTTAACTGCTGGATTCCGGATAGGCCGATCCTTGTTTATTGGCTCTCTCACTGGTTGATTTCGGCACTCCCTCGAATAGTGCCCTTTCTGATTGTACTTGAAACAAACTACATTCAACTTATTACAAACTCCTCCAAGTTTCTTCCCACATACCCTGACAATCTGGAAAAGTTAATCTCAACTGATTCGGCTGATTCACATTAACTGGACAGTTGCCCTAGCCTCTGTCACCTGCATTTTGTCTCTTAAAATTAAAGTTTCTCCCTGGCTGAAACTTGCCCTTCTTAAAGTTTGGAAAATTCCCTGGTTGTGACGGTCCTTCACTCCCTTCGGACTTTCTCTTCTTACTTTCTTTTTCCTTCTGTGACATCTCACTCTCTGTCTCTCCAATCATGGCCTTCTGTACAACTCCTGCATAGGTATCCAACTCAAAAATGGCTACCTTCCCTCTGATCCATGGCTTCAGACCTTGCTGGAATCTCTTAGCCTTCTTCCTGTCAGTATCCACATATGATAGCACATACCTTGACAACTCTTTGAACTCACTTTCATAATCCGCCACCGACATATTTCCTTTCTTTAATTCTAAAAACTTCAGCTCCATCTGATCCTGAACAAACTGGGGAAAATATTTTTCTAAAAACAATTCCTTGAACCTCTCCCAAGTAATAACATCTGTTCCTTCCAATGTCTTCACAGTCTCCCACCAATATGTGGCCTCATTCTTCAAGTAATAACTCGCAAACTCAACTTTCTGATCTTCCTTTACCTTTACTAAGGTAAATGACTTCTCTATTTCCTTTAACCAAACATTTGCTTCAATCGGTTCTAAGGAACCCTTGAATTCTGGTGGGTTTACTGCCTGAAAAGTTTTGAAAGTTACCTGGGGATTGGTCTATCTTTGTTGTTGTTGTGTCAGGTGAACTGTTTGCTGGGCCAAGATTTGGAGAATCTGGGCTATTGCTGGGTCTATGGGTCCTGGGTTCACATTCTGGTTTTGTATCATCTTGGTTATTATTGTTATTGTTGTTGGTTTCTTCATTCTGGGTGTTGGTGCGGGTATTTCTTCTAGGAGGCATTTTTCTGTAAAGAATCAAACAACTTATTTAGCTTTTAAATCAAATTCTTTGCATAAAAGAAAAGTTTTGTAGAACAGAAATATCTCTTTTTGAAAACAGTTGTAACAGTTTAACTAAGTAAATTGCATGTTTCTTTACAGAATATAAACGGTTATGGGAATGGGGTACATGGTATCACAGGGGTATAACTGGTGCAATAAATAAGGTAAAGTAAAACTGGTGCAGTAAAGTAAATGACAATACTGGAAAGGAAAAAGGTACTGATATATATATATATATATATCAAAATTTTTAGGTAGTACAAGCGTAAAGACGCTTCAGAAGCAAAAGCAAAAGGGTACAACAAACCTACTCACTAGTCAGCAGATCTAGTCTATAAATACAACCCAAAAGTCCACTGATACATACTACACACTACTGTATATACTATACAACCATAGAAACTCTGATCAGCATCTCCATCTCTAGGTCTCTGGCTCATGGCAAGTATGGACCTCCAATCTCCTCAAGCTCCTCTAGAACCCACTTAGCCCACTCCACTAGAAAATCAGGGGTGATGTCCTCATGAGTAACCTCAGCAATCCTCACATCAGCTGCTCTACGAAACACCTGGAGCCTCGCTCTAAGTCACCTCTCACCACTCCCAACCTCTCTGGTACGCATGATATATAATAACTCTTGAATCTGGCCCTGTAGGAATCGCTGCTCCTTAAGGCAAGCCTCGAGCAGATGATATGGAACAGGATAGGAAGAAAACTGGAAAGGAACTCCTGTAACTGAATGACCAGTGAAGCCTGAATCAGAAGGTGGGGGTCATCTGATTGGTGGCCTCATGCCTGGGGGTGGAATAGCCTGTAATGGTACGGGCTGCAACACAGGTGGAGGTAGAATAGCGAACACTGGTGGGACAACAGGACGTGGATCTAAGGATGGTACTCCAACTGAGGGCTCTGAGTGGTCAGCTGATACGGAAATGAAAGAGTCGACCATCGCTGCTATCTGAAATCATATCGCAATATAAGAATCTCGAACCACGACGCGAATCATACTAATACCTATTATACTATATCACTCAACCTCTCGATGTTCTATTTTTCTATTCCTTTCTTCTAATCCTAACCCTCTACCCATTCCCGTCAACCTAGGCTTGTGTCAGTAACTTATAACCTGTAGCTCTGATACCAAACCTGTGGCGCCCTCCAAACCCGGGTCAGAAGTTTGGGGTCCACACACACACACACACCTTATTTATATCCAGCTTATAACAATAATAAAGATAATAATAATATGCAGTGACCCTACTTACCAACTACCACAGACCGCAACAGGTTAAAGTATGAACACAAGCCAATCACACACTTATATTACAAACCGTCCAAATCCCAACTATTCAAACTCAGAACTGAGTATTAAACATTATAATAAACTTTTACAAACTTAAGTTATTCCAAAAGATGCCTACTGGCTTAACTCGATCAACCTGAACCCCTAGCTCTCGCGCTGGACTGGGGATCCTCGCTACCAACTGGTTCCTTTTTAACTGGAAAAGAACATAAACAACATCGCACAAATGAGCTAACTAGCTCAGCAAGTCACAATGACAAAACTGAGAATAATGATCATCAAATGAAAAGGTTATGATATCAAGTCAACAATGAATTATGATTTAGAATTGGATATTATATTTTCATTTGAAAAATCAAGGTTAGGTTGCTGATCAGTCACGCACTAACCCCGAGCAAAGCACACATCACTGCTCAAACTACTGGATCCAAGGCACACATTGGCCTAACTTGACCATTAATATGGTCTGACCACGAATCTGGTCTATAATTTTATAAAAACAATCCCATTCTATAATAACAGAATAAACAATGTAAAGCAATAAACATAATCATAAACAACATTGAATGTTCGATAAGGAAATGGTTTCAATCTTTACAAGGGATCAGTATGGCAATTTTAAAGTTTGACTGTTAGGTAATGAAAGAATTGGATAACAATAGAATCAATGTTTCAGGGTTACCAGGAATTGGTCTTTCAAAGCATAAGGTACAATGGTTTAAGTATATAAGTAATTCGATTCAGTGTTTGGCATTTAGTTTGTATGTATTTGTGGAGTAGTATCGTATATTTGTGGTTCGTATTTGGGTGTATAAGAATCAACGGTTTAGAGAGAATAAGGTTTATGGCTCAAGATCAATAACTGGAATCAGGGTTTTGAGTTCAGTGCTTCAAAGCACTTGCAATATGAAACAGGACTATCAATCAACTACAATATATCTCGAGAAAGTTCAGAACACTTGCCTGGTACTAGCTTTCTATACTGTACTAACTTCTAATCACAACCGTCTATTCCTCGACTATCTGTTTCCCTTTCCTACGCCTTGCCTCTTCTGCTCACATATCATAAGCATCTATCAATATTCAACTCATACGATTTTATTCGACTTACACTTCTATCTACCCTTCATTTTACCCAAATCCGATTAACGGATTGAAAGTTACGCTAATAACAAGTAAACATCGAACATATAGACCGACAGTCAATCACCGAGTCACATATAGCACATAACACGTCAAACAGTCAATGATATATCATTTATAAAGAAACCCCGGGTTATAAACAGGCTTTCGGGTATTTAAAATGATTTTTAAAACATTTTTTTCGGAATTAAAACGCGTCGTTGGATCAATTTTAAAATAATAAACAGGGTTCGGTTGGCCAAATCTAGCTTCAAAACAATTTTATAATAATTATCGAGCCTTGAAAATAATTTAAAATAATATTTTAAAGCTCGAAACTATTTTTCAGAATTTTTAAATAATTAAATCTAATTAAATAATTAATTAAAGTCAATTAATAATTAATTAAATCAATTAATCAATTAATTTTCGAATTAATTGACCAATTAATCAATTAAATATTAACTGAAATTAATTAACTAGTTAATTCATATTTATTTTTGAATTAAAAATAATTTTTGGAATTAAAATAATAATTTTTGGAATTTTCAGAAATTAAAAACCAATTTTTATAATTAAAATAAATAGAAAATGTGATTTTGGAATATTTTTAAACCATGAATCCTATTCTTGCAAACTCTGGAAAGTTCAGGGACTGAACTTCACCATCTTCAAAGTACAAGGACTAAACTTCAATTTTTACATGGGGTCGCCGGGAAACTTCGGGGATGGTCGGAGAACACGTTCCTGGCATCCTCATCCCACCACAAGCTCCAGATATGATCTACAGACAACCAGGAATCTATTCATGCAATCAAAACATATTAATAACCCTTGAGCTGGCCGGAAAATGGCCAGGAAGTTCGCCGGTTTCCGGCGAGCTTGACGTAAACTTAAAAACACAACTCCCTTCGATTCATTAATCCTCTATTAACGAGCTATACACCAATTGATTACAAATTTCATAACGAACACAACCCACTATAATACAACAGCTAATAACCCATAAATCAAAAAGGCCCAAATTTCAATTAAGAACATTCATACGGGTTATAAACCCTAATTTCAAAATTCGAAAATCAAAGTCAATTTTGAACATGTTATTGAACTCCAAATCAGTCATATAATATATCAAAATCATCAGGAGAACAAGCTCTACAACATGAAATCATTAAATCATTCAAACAATCATCCGAACAAAAATTCATATTTTTAATCAAAATAATTTGAAAATAAATAAATTTACAGAAAATAAATCTTTGATTCTGCAGGTGTATGGATCACAGATTCTGATAGTACTCTTCAAGACCTTTGATTTGGTTACTCGAGCGTTGAAAACAAAGATCAATAACACCTTCGAATTGCTGTTTGATTCTCAGAAAGGTTTATTAATATATGAATTTTCTCTGGAAAATTATATAATTACTGTCTGCAAATGATTTTTGATACGGAATAAAATACGGTAAAGGCTATTTATAATTACGGAAAATTAGTATCCCGTTGGATCATTCCGGATATAAAATGGTACGTTTATTTATAAAAACTGATCTAAACGGTACCGATTTTCGGGATAATAATCCAAACCAGTACAATTTGTACTGCGGTCTTGGTCTTAGCGCCTGGTTACACGTATTACAAGGTGATAATTGTGATAGTTTAATAAAAAGATCCCGTTTATCGAAAATACGAGTTTTATTGATTTACCGAAATGAATAATATATCGAAAATGTTGCGCCGGGACCCGCGCAGGACAAACTGTACGCCGGATCGAAAAATTCCAAACATGGAAAATGCTCGAAATATTACAATTAGGTTATGAAGGAGTTCTCGGAAGAGTTTCGGGTTATAAAAACGTAAAAATGCATGATGTCGGTTGGTTCCCGATTGTATAAAATAGTTTTTAAATACTCGGAAAAAGATTTTATAAAATCCATATATTTCCTATAAAATCATAAATCAACATAAAAATAATTAGGAAGATATAAAAATTATCTATATTTTATTTTGGACATATAAAAATTAAAATACTCAATTAATATTATTTTTAAACATCCAAACACATTTAACACTGAACAAATAAATCACAGAATAAACACTGAACATTCATAATAATTATTTATTAGCAAAAAAAATTACACGATATATCCCGGATATTACAGTAACAACTGTAGCATTAGCAGTATCTTTGGCTTGAGCTGGAAGGGATTCAATGATAACTGGTTCTTGTGAGATCAGAGATTCCTGATCCCCTTCCTCAGCTTCTTCAGTATCTTCTGATGGAGCCTTAGCCAAATACCTCCTAGCCTTCATTTTCTTCAATCTCCTTGCCAATGAAGGAGTTGCTTCAACAGCAAAATAACTTACAGATTTATTTCTTTTCAAAGTATCAGAACTTTGAGCTACTGTGTCTTTCTGAGAAGTAACATTCTCATCTACATCTGTCACAGGTTTAGATGCATGAACCCGTGCTTCAATTGTTTTCTCTTCACTCTCAGACGCATCTCTGAGAATCATCTTCCTTCTTATTTGTGGAGGTTGAGGAACAGACTTTGTCCTCTTAGAAGATTTGGAAGATGAAGCTCTGGTTGTTTGTGCTGATGGTTGAGAAGTTTGAGGTTTTTGTGTAGAGGTGGTAGGTGCTGACGGTTGAGGTTCTGATGATTAGACATCAGGATATAGTGCAGTGTATTTAACTGGATCATAGTTTATCAAGGTCTGTTTGACAGATAAAGGAACTCGGAGGGGTCTTAACACAACCTTCTTATTATCAGTAGATAATAAGTCATTAAAAGCTCTTTTAGCTAGTCTGAATGATGGAATTAATTCATTAGCTGATTGGGGCTTATCATCACAACAAAAACTATAAATAAGCTGACTGAATCGAGCAAAATAGATAGTATTCCTATCTTCTGTCAACCTATCCCCAATGAAACCTAAAAGAGCACTTGCATAATCAGAATCAGTTTGATTAATGAGAGCATACCCGATTTGTTGACTGAATATAGGGATTGCATCGAAGTTAGAACATTTATAGGCAAAAGCCTTGGTGATGCAGTCAAAGAAGAAACCCCTTTCCCTCCTTATGTAAGGTCTCTTCAATTGACCCAGCTTTGCCAATGTCTTTTCATACCCCAGACTGGCCATCATATTTTGAAGAATGGGGTCCTCAACAGTTGTATAGGCTCTGTTTTCAGGCAACTGAAGTGCTTGACGTACTGTAGCCAAGGTTACGACATGCTCATCCTTCCCTGTTGTAAAGATTATACTTGGGGACCCTTGAGCACCACCATCATTATATACTCCACTTCTCTAAAACTCCAGCACTTGAGTTCCAGAGACTGCATCAGGTTGGGTCAGAGCGAACTCAATATCAGAATTAGCGAGAAAATCCTGAATAAAGTGAAGTTCCGATGGAGCTTCAGCCTTACTAAGAATGGCGAAGTAGTTGTTAGGAAAACTTAGCTCCATTGAAAATCACGTCTTTTGGTGCCATCGCTGTAAGAAATTAAGTGAGAAAGAGGGTGTTTGTAAAGTGTTTTTTAAAAGTCCTGAAAGAAAACGGTTCAGAGAATATTAGAAAGAGAGAGAATAAAAGAGATAAGAATAGAAAAGTAAGTAAAAGATTAGAAAATCTTTTAACTCCCATATATATACTCTCTCCACTTAACAGTTATATTTTTGAAGGATGGGATACACTTTACACCTGGCAACGTGTGAACAGTCAATAAACGGTTAAAGCGGGAGTTAATGGGCACGTAAAATAGGCAATAATTACCGTGCACATGCAGGTTTTCAAGACATACACGTTTACCACTAACTCAAAATGATTATGACTGTTTTTATCTTGCCCAAATATATTCTGATTTAAATATGATTGTCTCAGATTTTACCACAAATAAGTCAAGTAAAGAATAATGCCACGTAAGCATCAAGGATTCCATCAGGATTTAATATCTGAACTTAACTTATATTAGATGTTAACAGTCACCAGAACATGGCTTCTGTACTCAAAACGGAATATCTTGTTCTGTAATTCTTCATACAAATACTAACTTATTTTCTTCATAATTTAATCATCAGAACTTCCATCAGAACTTGTCCTCAGAATTTATGCAAATGACACTTAACTGTTTGTCAACAACAACTTAATCACCACAGTAATTTTCATCATTCATATGGAGTGAAAGTGTGTGTGCATTCAGCAAAAGATCAGGTAAAGATTAAAGTTTGATAAACTTCAGTACATCTTAGAAATAAGGCATAACTGAGAAAAATGGTTAAAATCTGTCATCAGTCATAATGTCTACTATAGAACAAATTTATGCAAGAGTCCACCTCAACTGTTTGTGCTCATTTTATGCATCTTTTGAAATTCCTTTTTATAGTGGCTTCTCAGTGTAAGTGAAGCACGACTGTTTATCAGAATTTATGCTGCTATCAGAGTATTTTTCCAGTAATCATAGACTGTAAAAAGTCACCAAGAAAAAGTTTTTCTTTTCTAATGCATATTACTTAATACCAGCAATTCACTTGGGTCTTCCCTTCCACATATTTACTCTAGATCTCAAAGGAGTACCTGACTTTTATTCTTTTCTTTTCTTTTGATAAGTGAGGCTTATCAACACTTAGTTCATTCTTAAGATTTACTGACATCAGAATTTGACAGATAAAAACAAGAATCTAGTTTGTGACTTAGTAATAAGATACACAAAGTAAACTTGACTAAGCTCAATATCAGAATCTGCTTGTGTTAATGAGTTTCTACATAAACAACTAATTCAAACATGGGATTTCTAGTATGTTAAAGACTACTAGGTCAGCATCTAGCACAGTTATCCTCATTGAATTGAATAGTCACAGAACATTCAAAACACTTATCAGAGTATATAGATCCACATCAGATAACAATCAGCATTTGATGAATTTTCAAATTTAGCACAGATTACATATAGATAATACAATCTGTAAACACTGATCATAAAGTCCGATGTATGAGAACAAAAACTAAGCAGATTTAGAGAAAGAACCTGAAACCATTTCAAGTTCATTACTGTTAGTCCTTTAACAATGTAGCAAGAATTACAGAAGGGGGGTTGAATGGAATTCTTGAACCTTTTTCTTGAAATAAAAATGTTCAACTCGATTATAGATATATTTGTTTTGATTAGCACAATGCGGAATGTAAACTTAATTGAATCAAAACATAAGTAATTAAAAACAAGAGTCTTTAAAAACTTTCTGGTGGATTTAAACAATTCCACCAGAGATATATAATATATCGAGAGGGCTCTGTGTGCAGAAATGCTCACAGCTGCTTACAAATGGAACTACTGAGAATATAGGAAATGCTAATGATTCCGCTTACAAAGATTTCTCTGTTTTGTGTTTCTTAGCTATCTCAGTTATTTTTCTATTTGCTACTCTCTTGGTTTATATAATACCAAGATTACAAAGTCAAAAAGACTGAACAAATATAAAATCTAACAGTCTTAAGCTTTGCTGCTTTTCGTCCTCTATTACCCAGTTAATGGGCTTCCACAGTGTGTTTGTATACATCTCGACGGCTGTGTGTCAGCTTTCACCGTTCAACTGCTGTTTGAATTCTTCATATGATCATCCGTCGACTTTCAGAACATCCGTTGATGGTTTAATTGATCATCCGTCGACTGCTATATTAAACATCCGTTGATAGTCATTTGATCATCCTTCGATGGCTTTGTTAATCATCCGTCGGTAGCTATTTTGGCACTTGACTCTATATCACTTATGCAGAATTACAAGACATCAATTATGTACAATTAATCAACCTATTCTGCATATCTAGTTAAAGTCAACATGACTTATATGCTACTACAGTTTCTATATAAAGGTGCATACATAACTGTACTACAAACTTATTATTACATAAGCTGCTCACTCGATGGATAATAAGTTAATCATCCGTCGGGACTATAATGAGTTATCTGTCGGGACTATAATTCTTATCCGTCGAGTGCTACATAATTTCACGAAGTAAAATCTACTTAGATGTTTTGTTTATGAAATCATCAAGTACACAACATATGCACAACAATCTCCCCCAATTTATGTCTACTGGAATTGTAGGCATAAATTAAGAGATACTTGATGATAACAAAACATCCTGAACATATATCTTTAAGAATAAGTAGATAAACTGAAAGTGCTTCAATTAATTAAAATGTGCAAGGTTTGGCTCACAGTCAATTCAAGATGCTCCTATAGCCTGAGCAGATTTTTCTAGTTCCTTGAAGGTCTGGATCTTCTTCCAAGCTTTCTGTTATTTTCTTCAATTTGATTCTGGAGCTGCCTGTGGAATTCTAGTTCATCAGATTCTGAGAGATCTAGCTTTTCTTGCATTTCCAAGAGAGTCTCATTGCTAGAGATACTCAGTTGGTCTTCTAATCTGAAGAATCTTCTCACATCCTTGTCATCTATGAATTCCATCAGCCAGTAGGGCCTTAGATGCACTCTTCTCCCTGTGTATGGGATGATTAGAGTCTTTGGGAGTGCATCTTTAGCTCTAACACTCCTCAGCTCTTCAATCTTCTTCAATTCTAGTCTTCTTGCAGTTACATTGAACCTAAAGTTTTTCTTGAAGGATGAATACACTTTAATCAGCACAGCTTGGTTTTCTTGAAGAATCCTGTGAAGTGGCCACTGAATTTCCCTTCCTCCTTTGTACTTGAACACCAACCTTTCAGGTAGGTTTCTGTATGCATCAATTGCCGTTACTTCATCCAGTTCATCCAGATAAAGGTTTAGATCTGAAAATTCTTTGATGTCACACAAGTACAAGTAGTCTCCCCTGTTGACCTTGGGTTGAGCTTTAACTACTGACTTGGATTTGAGAGGTGACAGCTTCACTTTCTTGATTGCCCTTGACTTTGTCCTTTTTGTCTTGCTAAGGATTGGTAAGTTGAAGTCAGGAATTGGTATTTTATCCCACTCTATTGGCTCATCCTTTGGCACAATAGGTTCACCATGTATACTCCTGTAGGGATCCACCACCCTTATGTCTTCAAATACCACACAGGGCTTTGATGCTTGAGTTGTAGTTTGAGTGGATTCCTTGGGAAATTGATCTTCCAATTCCTTGTCAACAACATCCAGTTTTCTTTTTGTTCTTCTATCCAATTCTTTCTTCCTTGGGGATTTCTTCTGTTCTTCAATCTTCTTCTTTGATTCAGCAGCTTCAGATGGTTGAGAGGGAATTAATTGAGAAGAATTCACAGCCTGTACCTTGGCCAAGATAGCAATATGTTCTTTCTTTTGTTTAGACTTCTTTGCATCTAGAGCAGCTTGCCTCTTTTCCTGCTTTAATCTGGCTTTTTCTTCTTTCTTTGCTTGAGCAAATTGTGGATGTCCAGCTACCACACAAATTTCCTTTCCGTTTCTGAATATCTTAGCAATTCTCCTTTTTGAAGCTGAATCAGTTGGATCTTTATAGAAGACAATAGATCTTGACAGAAGCTTCTTTTCATCAGGCTTGGGTGTCTCATACACAGTGTCCATAGGGTTCTTCCAAGATGACTTTGGATAATTTGCCCTTAGTTTAAGAATTGTTTCAGCCTTTGTAGACTTGATGCAGGAAGATTGTCCTTTTTCCAGATAGTTCATGCTCATCTCATTCACACTGATTGGCTTGACATGAGAGTGATGGATGGTTGACTGAACTGGCTCCTTGACTAGTTCAAACTTTTTCTGTATCTCCTCATCAATCTTATTCTAGTTGATCAAACTCAACTTTCCTTTTTCAGCAACTTTCAAATTTGCTGCTGCTGCTTTGATTAGATCTATACCATATGCAACTGTTAGCTTGGAGATTGTAATTGAAGGTACAATTAATTTGCTGATTTGTACTTGAAGTTTCTCCCCCTCAGTTGGTCATTTCTCCCCTTACTTGATTCTCTCTCCCCTTAAGAGTGACTGTATTACCACTAAATCTTCTGCACTAGAAATAATTGAAGTTTGAAGTTGTGCAGAGACACTCGACGGATAAGTGATATCCATCGGGTGAGTGGTAAAGCTATCTGGCGGATAACTGCTGTTAAGCTTATCCGTCGGGATACAATCACTACTCAAAGAACGAGCAATATCCATCGAGAGAGTAGAAATGAATGAGGTGGGAAGAGAAACTATTGTTGACTCTGTGTTGATTGAAGTTATTTGAGGCACAGATGTCACAATAGTATCTGAAAGAATTGGCAAGTGAGCCAACAAATTATATAAAAGATGATGCTCACTTGCACTAGATTTTGGCTTCCCCAACAGAGTTAAAGAAGGGGAATCAGGAATTGAAGTGTTTATCATATCCACTTCCAGAGAGTTTGTTGGTGAGTATGGTGTTTCAGAGGTTTCTATTATAAGAGATTTTGGATGTGACTCCACATTTATTGGAGCCACATCAATTTGAATTTGAGAAAGTGCAGGGAGTATGTCTTTAGCACCAGTTTGCACTGTGTGTGTTCCCTGTGCATCCCCAGTTGTTTTGGATTTCTTCTTTCTTGTGTAAGTTTGGGGTGAGCTTGTGTCCCTAACCCTTTTGGCCTGTGCTCTTGGCTGAGAACTTTGTTCAATAGCCACATCCTTTTGGGAGGATGCAGCTAGAAGTGAACTTTTGTCCTTTTTAAGCACTGCAGTTTGTTGGGAAACTGCAGTGTGGCTAGGCTGGGATTCACTCAACTCTCCAACCTTATCCTTGGGGTTTCTTTGATGTTCACCCCTTCCCTCACCTAACTGACCCTCCTTCACACTCCCCTCTTTGGCTTTGGTAGATTTTTCAACTGGTACCTTTTGAGAGATACCAGAGGGGGTTTTCTTTGACTTGGATTTAGAAATTGTAGTTGATTTGGCAGCTTTGGTAGGCAACTATTTGGTCATTATCACAGTTGCCATAGCTACTCCTGAACTCAAAGAAATTGAGGAGATTGGAATAGTTGAGGGTATGGATGAACTTACCTCACTTACCTGAGGTGTCTGCATTACAGGAAAGTAGAACATTGGCACATCCCTATGATGGTTGGCTCTGTTCAAATCTGCAATTATTCTTCTCTCTTGAACCCAACAAGCTAATTTGTTGTTTGGGTTCTCAAGTATAATCTCTTGACAAAGATGGTTAGCCAATATCATGAAAAATCTAGCATAATATACATTCTTTCCCCTTTTGGCTAACTCACCTAGTTTAAAACCTAACTCATATAAGACAAGGTCACTGAAATTGTAAAATTTATCTGTAACTAGCATGTATAGCATGTTAAGCATGGAAATGTTCACAGAATCAAAATTACTGACTTTTCCAGAGAAAAGTTTAGTCACAACATCACACATGAAACTCCATTCCTTCCTAAGACCTAATCTTCTAATCTCACTTAGCTTATTAGTAGGAAGTGCATAATGCATGGAATTAAGCATATTGATAATATCAGTGTCAGTGTGTGGTGAAGTTACATTATCATCGGGAATTTTGAAACATGCTTTTATCACATCACTATTGATACAGAACTCATTACCTTTGATATTTAGAGTGATGGTTTTGTCAGTAGAGTTGTAGTTTGCAGTGGTCCACATCTCTTCAACAACTTCATAGTAAACTGTGGGTGATTCAAGCATGGCATAACTTAACTTGCAGTTCTTCACGAAGTCCATCATCTTGTGATAGTCTTCTGATTGCTGAATACCCTTATTGACCAAAGCAGTGAAGTTGTTCTTCTCATAAATGAACCCATTCTGAGACATGATCTTTACTACATGTGCCATTGTTAGAGAATGAAAGCTTGAAGAGAAAGAGGATATTTGCTTGAGAGAGAATAAAATAAAAGCAGTTGAATTTGAGAATGATAAAAGAAAATAATTGGAATGAAATAAGCTTTTATACTCCCTCAAAAACAACGGATGAAAATAATAAAGAAAAGTAAATTAGCCAATAGAAATTTCCTAAAATAGCCGTTTAAAAATAAACTGTAAAAATTCCACCCATTATCCGTCGTGTAATATTTACAAACTGTAAGTATACTCGATGGATAATGTTCAGGGAATTAACGGTTAAGATTTAGACAATTCGATGGATGAGGATAAACTGTTATCCGTCGAGTTTTAAAAGATTCCAGAAAAGTAATTGATTTTTATTTGCACATTGTATATCGACAGATGACTTAACTCGGTGGATAATGGTCATCCGTCGAGATGCAAATTTTGACTTAGCCAAAATTTCATCCATGATCAAAAAAAAGATCAGTTATATTTCTGGCTACATTTCAACCTGCAAAATAACTCAGATAGATTCAAGAGTAATTAAGCATACCTAACTCACCTACCAACCTAGAAAAGGTGGATTCATCCAGTGGCTTAGTAAATATATCTGCAAGTTGCTTCTCACTTGGAACAAAATGTAACTCTACAGTACCATTCATTACATGTTCTCTTATGAAATGGTACTTGATGTCTATGTGCTTTGTCCTTGAATGTTGCACTGGATTTTCAGTGATGGCAATTGCACTTGTGTTATCACAGAAAATAGGAATCCTCTCAACTTGCAAACCATATTCTAGCAATTGATTTTTCATCCATAAAATATGTGCACAGCAACTGCCAGCAGCAATATATTCAGCTTCAGCTGTAGAAGTAGAAACTGAATTTTGCTTTTTACTGAACAAGGACACAAGCTTGTTTCCTAGAAATTGACAAGTTCCTCTTGTGCTTTTTCTGTCAATTTTGCAACCTGCATAATCTACATCTGAATAATCAGTTAGATCAAAACCAGAATCTCTAGGATACCGAATGCCAAGTTTTGGTGTTCCCTTGAGATATCTGAAAATTCTCTTAATAGCTATCAAGTGAGACTCTCTAGGATCAGCCTGAAATCTAGCACATAAACATGTAGCAAATATTATATCTGGCCTACTAGCTGTTAAGTACAGAAGTGAGCCAACCATGCCTCTATAGCTTGAAATATCCACAGACTTTTCAGTAGTGTTTAGTTCAAGCTTAGTTGCAGTGGCCATGGGAGATTTTGCAGATGTGCAATCTATTACATCAAACTTCTTTAAGAGATTAAAAATATATTTAGTTTGACTAATGAATATTTCATCACTAACTTGCTTAACTTGTAAACCAAGAAAGTAAGCTAGTTCTCCCATCATACTCATTTCATACTTACTTTGCATCAGTTTGGCAAACTTTTTACAAAGTTTCTCATCTGTAGAGCCAAAAATAATATCATCTACATAAATTTGAACAAGTATGCTAGAGCCATTAACATTTCTGAAAAATAAAGTTTTATCTACAATACCTCTTGTGAAGTGATTTTCCAAAAGGAACTTTGATAAAGTGTCATACCAGGCTCTAGGTGCTTGCTTCAGTCCATAAAGTACTTTCAGTAGATAATAGACATACTCTGGAAAATTTGGATCTTCAAAGCCAGGAGGTTGACTAACATACACTTCTTCCTCCAAATCTCCATTCAGAAAGGCACTTTTGACATCCATTTGATAGACCTTGAAATTGGCATGGGCTGCATAGGCTAAGAAGATTCTGATGGCTTCAAGTCTTGCAACAGGAGGAAATGTTTCATCAAAATCTATTCCTTCTTGCTGGCAATAGCCTTTAGCAACCAATCTGGCTTTGTTCCTTACTACTATGCCATTTTCATCCATCTTGTTTCTGAATACCCATTTGGTGTCTATTGGATTCTTTCCTTTAGGCTTGGGTACCAGCTTCCATACTTTATTCCTTTCAAATTAGTTTAGCTCCTCCTGCATAGCTAAAATCCAATCAGGATCTAACAAGGCTTCTTCTACCTTCTTTGGTTCTTCCTTTGACAGAAAGCTGTTGTATAGACATTCTTCTTGAGTTGCTCTCCTGGTTTAAACTCTAGAAGAAACATTACCAATAATCAGTTCAAAGGGGTGATCTTTTGTCCATTTCCTTGGTTGAGGTAGATTAGCTCTAGATGAAGAGACCTCAATGTTGTCTTGATGTGTGATTGAGTTTTGATTGCTAGAAACTCCCCCTGAGTTTATGGATCTTTGATTTGAGAAAGGGGTACTTTCTATGGGTGATCTGCCTTGACTTCCTGCTCCTTTTGATAACCCGACGGATGGTGAATTTTGAGTACCGACGGATAAGGCAGGTTGTCTACCGACGGATAACACAGATTGCCTTCCGACGGATGAAGCATTTTATAACTCGATGGATGTTGAGTTTTGTGCTTCATTGGTGGTAGATTTGTCTGCATTATCCTTAGACACTGTTTCTTGATCACTTTCATCATCACTTCCATCACTGACCATCTCAACATTGTCGAATTTGAGGCTCTCATGGTAATCTCCATCTTCCAGTCCTTCAATCTTTTTATCATCAAACACAACATGTATAGATTCCACAACAATGTTGATTCTTAGATTGTAGACTCTATATGCTTTACCAACAGCATATCCAACAAAAATTCCTTCATCTGCTTTAGCATCAAACTTCCTATTTTGATCAGTTTGATTTCTCAGAATATAGCATTTACAGCCAAAGACATGAAGAAAGTTTAGAGTTGGCTTCTTATTCTTGAACAATTGATAAGGAGTCATGCATCTTGCTTGATTAATCAGAGAGATGTTCTGAGTGTAGCATGCAGTGTTTACAGCTTCAACCCAGAAATATGTTGGTAATTTTGATTCTTCAAGCATTGTCCTTGCAGCTTCAATAAGAGATCTGTTCTTTCTTTCCACTACTCCATTATGTTGTGGAGTCCTTGCTGCTGAAAACTCATGCAAGATCCCATTTTCCTCACAAAATGCTCTCATGACATAATTCTTGAACTCAGTTCCATTGTCACTCCTGATTCTTCTAACTTTGAAATCAGGATGATTGTTAACTTGCCTTATGTGATTGATGATGATTTCACTAGCTTCATCTTTAGACTTTAGGAAATATGTCTAAGAGAACTTTGAGAAATCATCTACAATTACTAGGAAAAATCTTTTCTTTGAAATTGACAATACATTGACTGGTCCAAACAAATCCATGTGAAGCAGTTGCAGAGGCTCTTCAATTGCTGAATCAAGTTTCTTCCTGAATGATGCTTTGATCTGCTTCCCTTTTTGGCAGGCATCACACAGTCCATCCTTTGTAAACTCCACTAGAGGAATGCCTCTTACTGGTTCTTTCTTTACCAGCTCATTCATGGTCTTGAAGTTTAAATGGGATAGCTTCTTGTGCCATAGCCAACTTTCATCTCGACTTGCTTTACTGAGAAGACAAGTTACAGATTCTGCTTTAGTTGAGTTGAAGTCAGCTAGGTACACATTTCCTCTTCTCACACCAGTGAGAACCACTTTGTTGTTTTGATTGTTAATCACAACACAGGCTTCTTTATTGAAGGTTACTGAGTTGCCTTTATCACAAAGCTGGCTGATACTCAACAGATTGTGTTTGAGACCATCCACTAAGGCAACCTCTTCAATGATGACATTATCCTTTGAAATCAAGCCATATCCCACAGTATAACCCTTGCTGTCATCTCCAAAAGTAATACTTGGGCCAGCTCTCTCCTTAAACTCTGTGAGCAGGGTAGAATCACCAGTCATGTGCCTTGAACAGCCACTATCCAAGTACCAAAGATTCTTTCTGTTTCCCTGCACACATCAAAATCAAATCAAGTTGATTTTGTTACCAAGTTTCCTTGGGTCCTGCCTTGTTAGCTTTCTTCTTCTGTTTCTTAGGTTTTATCTCATTTGACTTAGGAATTTTAGATTCTTCCTCAGTCAATTGGGTTGTACCTTTGAAACCACTAAATGCAACATAATTATCATGCATGTTATGGCTAACAGGAAATGGCATGCTTGGTGCAAACATGTTATTCCAGTAAGGCATGCTAAATGGCATTTGAGGTATATTTTATGCAGCATAATATGAATTAGGTGCAAATGGCATATTAGCAAACTGTGCATTCATATTCTGTGTAGGTATAGCATTAACAGTCATGGGAGGCATGGCATTCATGTTAGGAAATTGAGGCTGAACAGACACGGGAGTAGGCATGGCAGATTTGCAATTAACAGACAAATGATTTACACTACCACACTTGACATAGATTTTTCTAGGAGCATATTTATCAGGTGTGTAGTTATTGTGTTTGTTAATCCCTACTTTACCATTCCTATTGTTTTTCTTTTTAGTCTCTATTTTTACCTCTATTTTCTCAAGTCTGTCACTTAACTGTTTGACAGTCATGTGACCAACATTAGCCTTTTTCCCTTTCTTAGCTTGACTTGACTCTCCTGAAATAAAGTTCTTGGAAACAGACCCATACTTATCATTTAGCTTGATTAATTTGGCTTTGCTAATGGGTTTGCTTACAGCCGACGGATGAGGATTTTTATCATTCGACGGATAACACTTTTTGTTATCCGACGGATAGTCCTCATCATCCGTCGAGTCTACATCTGTCAGCAACCCATCTACCAAAATAGGCTCTAGTTTCTCTTTATTCTTTTTCCAGGCTTCATCACAAAAAGACTCAATTTCTTGAACTTTGGTGATTTGAGCATGAACATCCCTAGATGTTTTCCATGCTTTAATCACCTCTTGTTCACGCTCGAGCTACTTCTTCAAAATTTCTTCCTTTTTCAAGGACTCAGTTAATTCCTCCTTGGCAATCTTACACTCAATTTTTAGTTTCTCAAACTCAACAAACTGAGACTCAAGCACATTATTCCTCTAACTTAAAAACAAGTTGTTTTCTTTGATTTTAGCATTTTTTTTAGTGAGAGACTTAAGTGTAACACGCAAATGATACAATTCTGTAGACATGTCATTTATGGCATCATTACACTCAGCTTTAGATAAATGTGCAAGGTTTGTAGTGATTACCTGATTGGTTGAGGAACTTGTCTCTGTTTCATCAGACTTGGCCATTAGGGCTAAAATGACATAGCTGGCATCTTCATCTTCATGCAAACCATTTGATGCCCAGTCATTCTCTTGTGTAATAAAAGCCCTTTCCTTTTGTTTGAGTAGATCAAAGTATTTTTGCTTATAATCCACAGACTCAAATCTTTTCTTACTGGAATCCGACTTTCTACACTCATTTGCAAAATGCCCTGCCAAGCCAAATTTGAAACATTTGAATTTTGACTTATCCACCATGTTTCTATTTGGCTTGGCTGCTCCAAAGTTCTTTTTGAACTTGAGCTTGGCAAATCTCCTTGAAAGAAATGCTAGGTGCTCATCAATGTCCTCCATGTCATCTTGGCTCAATGATTCTTCACTTTCTGCAGCTAGCCCCTTACCCTTATTCTCACAGACCTTTGAAGTTGATTCTAAAGCTTCCATCTTCACTTCCTTCTCCTTTTCCAGATCAATAACTAGTGCAATAGATCCTCCTTTCTTCTTTCCTCTCTCCATTCTTTCATCCTGCTCTATCTCAAGCTCATAGGTCTTCAGAATGCCATACAGTCTCTCCAAAGTAAACTCCTTATAATCTTGTGAGTTTCTCAATGAGACTGTCATTGATTTCCATTCCTTTGGAAGAGATCTGAGAAATTTCAGATTGGAGTCTTTAGTCTGATAGACTCTTCCATGCAACTTAAGAGCATTTAGTAGTTTTTGGAATCTACTAAAAATGTCAGTGAGTGACTCACTTTCTTCATTGTGAAAATGTTCATATTGTTGAATCAGGAGCTGCATTTTATTTTCTCTAACTTGCTCAGTGCCATCACAAATTATCTGTATTGTGTCCCAAACTTCCTTGGCAGTTTTGCTGTTGATGATGTTATCAAACATGTCTGCATCAACACCATTGAATAGAATGTTCATGGCCTTTTTATCTTTCCTGACTTGTTCAATGTCAGGATCAGACCATTCATGCCTTGGTTTTGGAACAGATGGCTCGTTTCCTGTAGCAGCTCTCATTGGAACATGAGGGCCTCTTTCTATGCAGCCCACATAGGCCTCATCTTGAGAAATCATATGAAGATGCATCTTTACCTTCCAATGATGGTAATTATCTTTATCAAGAAAAGGAATCTTGACTCCAACATCTTTCTTGTTCATCTTGCTGAATTGTTTTGATCTTTAAACTCTTTGTAGATTAAGAGCTTGCTCTGATACCAATTGTTAGTCCCTTAACAATGTAGCAAGAATTACAGAAGGGGAGTTGAATGGAATTTTTGAACCTTTTTCTTGAAATAAAAATGTTCAACTCGATTATAGATATATTTATTTTGATTAGCACAATGCGGAATGTAAACTTAATTGAATCAAAACATAAGTAATTAAAAACAAGAGTCTTTAAAAACTTTCTGGTGGATTTAAACAATTCCCCAGAGATATATATAATATATCGAGAGGACTCTGTGTGTAGAAATGCTCACAGCTGCTTACAAATGGAACTACTGAGAATACAGGAAATGCTAATGATTCTGCTTACAAAGATTTCTCTGTTTTTGTGTTTCTCAGCTATCTCAGTTATTTTTCTATTTGCTACTCTCTTGGTTTATATAATACCAAGATTACAAAGTCAAAAAGACTGAACAAATATAAAATCTAACAGTCTTGAGCTTTGATGCTTTTTATCCTCTATTACCCAGTTAATGGGCTTCCACAGTGTGTTTGTATACATCTCGACGGCTGTGTGTCAGCTTTCACTGTTCAACTGCTGTTTGAATTCTTCATATGATCATCCATCGACTTTCAGAACATCTGTTGGTGGTTTAATTGATCATCCGTCGACTGCTATATTAAACATCCGTTGATAGTCATTTGATCATCCGTCGATGGCTTTGTTAATCATCCGTCGGTAGCTATTTTGGCACTTGACTCTATATCACTTATGCAGAATTACAAGACATCAATTATGTACAATTAATCAACCTATTCTGCATATCTAGTTAAAGTCAACATGACTTATATGCTACTACAGATTCTATACAAAGGTGCATACATAACTATGCTACAAACTTATTATTACATAAGCTGCTCACTCGATGGATAATAAGTTAATCATCCGTCGGGACTATAATGAGTTATCCGTCGGGACTATAATTCTTATCCGTCGAGTGCTACATAATTTCACTAAGTAAAATCTACTTAGATGTTTTGTTTATGAAATCATCAAGTACACAACATATGCACAACATTTACCAATCTTATAAAAGTAGCTTCACATTGGAGTTTTGTGAAGATATCTGTTAGCTGTTGATCTGTTGGAACAAAATGCAATTCCACTGTACCTTCATCCACATGTTCCCTTATGAAATGGTACCTAATGCTGATGTGCTTTGTCATTGAGTGTTGAACTGGATTACTTGTCATATCAATTGCACTTTGATTATCACAGAAAATAACGATTTTAGAAAATTCTAACCCATAATCCAGTAACTGATTCTTCATCCAAAGAATCTGTGCACAATAGCTTCCTGCAATAATATATTCTGCTTCTGCAATTGATATGGAAATTGACTTCTATTTCTTGCTAAACCAAGAAACCAATCCGCCTCCAAGAAATTGGCAGCTTCCAGTAGTGCTTTTCCTGTCTATTTTCCATCCTGCAAAATCTGCATCTGAGTAACCAATTAGCTTAAAACCTGATTCCCTAGGATACCACAATCCTAGATCAGCTGTACCCTTAAGGTACTTGAAAATTCTTTTCACAGCTATTAAGTGAGGTTCTCTTGGATCAGCCTGAAATCTTGCACAAAGACAGGTAACATACATGATATCAGGTCTACTAGCAGTTAGATAGAGTAAGGAGCCAATCATACCTCTGTAGTTAGTAATATCTACTGATTTACTAGTATCCTTATCTAATTTGGTTGCAGTGGCCATGGGAGTGGATGCAGTTGAACAATCTTGCATTCCAAATTTCTTTAGTAAATTTCTGGTATACCTGGATTGACAAATAAAAGTGCCTTCATCGTTTTGCTTGACTTGAAGGCCCAAAAAATAGCTGAGTTCTCCCATCATACTAATTTTATATCTTGACTGCATTAGCTTTGCAAACTTCTCACAAAGTTTGGAATTTGTAGAACCAAATATGATATCATCAACATATATCTGTACCAAAAGTAAGTCATTTCCATGGTTGAGGTAGAATAAAGTCTTGTCAATTGTGCCTCTGTAAAATCCACTTTCCAGAAGGAATTGAGTTAAAGTCTCATACCATGCTCTTAGAGCTTGCTTAAGGCCATAAAGTGCTTTGTCAAGCCTGTAGACATGATTGGGAAATTTAGGATCTACAAAGCCTGGAGGTTGTTCAACATATACCTCTTCTTCCAATTCTCCATTGAGAAAAGCACTTTTCACATCCATTTGAAAGACTTTAAACTTCTTGTGAGTAGCATAAGCTAAAAAGATCCTTATGGCTTCTAATCTAGCAACTGGTGCAAATGTTTCATCATAATCAATACCCTCTTATTGAGAGTAGCCTTTAGCAACCAGTCTTGCTTTATTCCTTGTAATTATGCTATCACTGTCAGTTTTATTTCTGAATACCCATTTTGTGCCTACAACAGATTTGTTCTTTGGTCTTGGCACTAGGGTCCAGACTTTATTTCTTTCAAATTCATTTAACTCTTCCTGCATTGCTTGCACTCAATCAGCATCTTGAAGAGCTTCTTCCACTTTTTTTGGTTCAGTCTGAGATAGAAAGGAATGATAGAGACATTCATTTGAAGTTGCAGTTCTAGTTCTGACACCTGCTTCAGGATCTCCAATGATTAAATCAGGTGTGTGTGCTTTAGTCCATTTCCTTGCAGATGGAAGTTGATCTCTAGAACTGGATCCCCCCTATGCTCCCCAAGTAGTTATGCTCTCTGAGACTTCAGAATTAGAGTTTGATTTTTCAGGAGTTGAAGAATCAGAGCTTCCAGAATTATCAATACTTGGCTCATCAGAACTAGATGAATCAGAACTTGAAGAGTCAGTGACAGGTTCTGATGCTTGTCAAGAGTCTTAAGATGTGGTAGGATCTTCAGCTTGCTCCCTCTGGACAGGTGCATTTTCCTTTGGAGTTGTTACCACAGTTTCAATGACATCAGAACTTAATCCAGTAGAACTTACAGGATCAGGATTTAAGTCATCAGAATTTCCAGAATCAAAATTTAAATCTTCATTCTCAAATCTTAGCTGATCATGATCATCGAAATCTTCAAGTCCAGTAATCTTTTTATCATCAAAAGAGACATTGATAGATTCCATGACAACCCTTGTTCTTAAATTGTAGACTCTGAAGGCTTTTGTGGAAAGTGGATATCAAACAAAGATTCCTTCATCAGCTTTTAGATCAAATTTTGATAGCTGTTCAGGATGAGTCTTAAGAACAAAACACTTGCAACCAAATACCTGAGAGTATTTCAGATTTGGCTTCGTTTTCTTCACCATCTCATATGGTGTTTTTCGATGCTTGTTTATGACTGTAGCATTTTGAGTAAAACAAGCAGTCTGCACAGCTTCAGCCCAAAAATAGGTTGGCAACTTTGCTTCATCAAGCATAGTTCGTGCAGCTTCAATCAGAGTCCTGTTCTTTTTTTCTACAACTCCATTTTGCTGTGGAGTTCCATGTGTATAAAATTCTTGTTTGATTCCATGCTCTTTGCAGAACTCTTCCATGATTGAATTCTTGAACTCAGTACCATTATCACTTCTTATAATTTTAACAGAATCTTTGACCAACTTATCCAGCTGTCTAACATGATCAGTTAGAGTAAATGCAGTTTCATTCTTCTTGTGCAAGAAGTACACCCAAGTGTACCTTGTGAACTCATCCACTATAACCATAACATATTTCTTCTTTGCAATAGACATGACATTGACTGGACCAAATAGATCACCATACAGTAGGTGATAAGGCTCAAGAATTGATGACTCAGTTTTGCTCTTGAAAGAAGAATTTCTTTGTTTTGCCTTCTGACATGAATCACAAAGGCCATCAGGAGAAAATACTATTTTTGGCAATCCTCTCACAAGATCTTTCTTTACAAGCTCATTTATATTGTTGAAATTTAAATGAGAGAGTTTCTTGTGCTAATTCCAGCTTTCTTCAATTGATGCTCTACTCAATAGACAGATAGCAGAACCATCAGTACTTGTTGAAAGTCTGGCTTCATAAATGTTACCATGCCTGTAACCTTTCAGAACCACTTTGCCTGTAGAATTACTTATAACTTCACAGTGTTCTTCAAAGAAATCCACATGATAACCTCTGTCACAAATTTGACTTATACTCAACAGATTGTGTTTAAGTCCTGAGACTAGAGCTACTGACTCAATGATGACATTCCCAAGATTGATCTTGCCATATCCCAGAGTTTTTCCAATGTTGCCATCTCCATAAGAAACTCCTGGGCCAGCTTTCTCCACAAAGTCTGATAGTAGGGCTTTATTTCCAGTCATATGTCCTGAACATCCACTATCCATAACTAGGATGCCTGTTGCCCTACAATCACAAAGACCACTAATGATTAGTTTTAAGGACCCAGACTTGCTTGGATCCTTTGGCCTTATTAAGTTTGTTAACATTTGCAGCGGATTTAACATCAGAGTTTATGCTAACATTTTTCTTATCAGATTTTACAGTATCGGACTTTGCATCATACTTTACACTAGAAGGAATTAAAGCAACTTTCTTCAAAGAAGGTTTTATCTGATAATAATCATAGTACAAACTATAATATTCCTTACAAGTATAAATGGAATGCTATATACTACCACAATGAAAACAAGGATTTTGTGGTTTAAACCTAACAGACTGACTCTTAACTCCTGATTTAGGAGGTAAAGAGTTTATATTCTTATTCTTCCTGCAAAAAGAAGCAAGATGGTTAGAGTTTCCACAGTTATAGCATTTCTTTCTAGGACAATTAGGAACAGGCATATCTTCCTTTCCATTCCTATTTTTCCTAGCTTCCTTTACCTTGTTCACACTGGTAATTTCTTTCAACTTATGTTTAAGCTGTTTCTTTGTCATTAAGCCTATGTTAACTTCAGTTGGTTTATCCTGTTCTAATTTGTCAGAAGTTGACTCTGCTATCACTTCTGTCTCAATACCTTTCATCTTTTCAGAATCAGACTTTACAGTTTTAGCTACAAACTTAACAGGATTTACCTTTGGCTTAACAGTTTGTTTAACAACAATTGGCTCAATTTGTTCAGTTCCTTTTTCACTTTTATCATCTCCATAACCTAATCCCTCTTTCCAGTTTCCACTACTTAATAAATTCTGAGTTGTTCTATCAGAGTTAGTCCAAGTCCTGATAATCTCTCTCTCCTTTTCTAACTCAGTTTTTAGAGATTTATTCATTTTCAGCAATTCATCTCTAACATAAAAGGCATCATCTCTTTCTTTCTGAGTTTGATGGAACATGACTAACTCTTTTTCTAAATAATCATTCCTATTTTTAAAAGCAAGATTTTCAGAAGTTATTCTTTCACATGTTAAAGTTTGATCTCTGTAACTAATAAACATGGTTTTAAGATATAATCTCAACTCAGTAATATCATCAGTATGAAAGGCATAAGTTGTTTGAGGTACCTTTAACTCAGCAGCATCAGAACTGCTATCAGCATTTGCCATCAAGGCATAGTTCTCCTCATATTCAGAATCTGAAGTGTCTGTACAACTTTTCTTCTTTATGACAAGAGCCTTGCCTTTGTCACTCTTTCCTTTCTTGCAGTCAGGAGATATGTGGCCTTTCTCACCATAATTGTAGCATTTGACATTTGAGTAATCTCCTCTATCAGACTTTCCTCCTTTGCCTTCAGATTTTCTAAATCCCTTCTTATCAGAACTTCTACCTTTCCTGAAAAAATTCTTTCCCTTTCTGAATTTCCTGTAGGCTATCTTTGTGATACCCTTCACCATAAGAGCACACAGCTTCATCATCTCCTTATCAGCATCTACTTCAGGTAGACTTTCAGTTTCTGAATCATCATCATCAGATTTTGATGATTCTGAATCAGATTTTATGATGAGAGCCTTTCCTTTGCCTTTTTTTGAGACAACTACTTTGGGGGATTCCTCCTCAGCCTTAAGAGCGCCTGTCCTTGACTTTCTCCCATGTCTCTTGCTTCTTTGATCCATCTCAAGTTCATAAGTCTTGAGCATACCATAAATTTCATCAAGAGTAATTTCATCAAGAGCATATTTGTCTCTTATAATAGTAGCTTTCAAATCCCAACTTTCAGGAAGAGCTAAAAGGAATTTTAAATTTGAATCTTCAATATTATATTCCTTGTCCACCAGTGACAGATCATTCAAGAGTTTGACAAACCTGTCATATAAGTCAGTTAATGACTCATCACTTTTTGAGTCAAAGTGCTCATACTCTTGAGTAAGTATAGTCCTCCTATTTTTCTTGATTGCATCAGTTCCCTGATATCTTATTTCCAAAGCATCCCATATCTCCTTTACAGTCTTACATTGAATTACCCGGTTTGACATGACATTATCAATGTCACTATACAGCAAATGCCTTACCTTTGCATCCTTGGCAATAGATGAGATATTTTCAGCTGTGTATTCACTTTTCTCCTTTGGTATGGTCTTTGCTGGATGATCTGCAACTACAACAGAGAGCTTGGTTGGCTTATGTGGTCCTTCATAAATTCTGTCAAAGTATTCTGATCTGTAGCTTCCAGAAACATAGCCATCTTCACTTTCCATATGGGATACTCAGAAGGTCTCAGCATGGGAACCCTGATAGTCTCATATCGACTGTGGGTTTGAGTCTTTGGAGTTTCTTCAGTTTTGGCGGGCTTGGTTGGATTTTCTGCTTCTTCAGACATGATTGTTTTGGATCTTTACTGTATGTGTGTTAACAGATAGGCTCTGATACCACTTGTTAGGTCACAAAACACTGTAGAAGGGGGTTGAATACAGTGTAGAATACAATCAAATCGATTTAGAACACAGGTAATAGAAAACAGATGTATTCGATATAATAAACTCGGTGACAATGGAACTGTCCTCTCTCAGTAATGAACAAATATCACGAGAGCTGCTAGGTTACAATGTATGATCTTCTCGATGATCGTAACACATATAGTGTAAACCTATGGGTGTGTTTATATAGACACACAATTACAAGATAACTTCTAATTGATATGGAATATAATTCTGTCTCCTAAAATATATCAATCAGATATCTTATATAATTCTTCTAGTCCTCTAACTCTTTCTATGCATAGCTTCTTTTGTATTAGTCTCGATCTTCTTTCCTGTAAATCAGCTTCCTTCCTTAACTGTTAGTCCTCCAGTACTTAAGTTCTGATATCCTTAAGTCCTGACTTCCAGTAAGTCCTGATTCTGGTAAGAACTGATATTTCTTGTTTGTTAAGATTTGAAAACTAAACATGAAACATATTAGACATGACATCTGAAATATATCCAACATTCAAATTGCTGAAAAAGCTATCACTGATCACATTAAAAAGGATAAAAAGAATGACTTTTCAGGATCTCCATTCCTACCTAAGGAGGTTAGGTAATTTCTGTTAAGTAATATACCTAAAACCTACACAAGTGCCTGCAAATCCTGATGTTGGTACCTCTGTACCACTTCCTGATGTTGTGGGACAAGACACTACCCATCTTGTTTCTAACCCAAGCACTTTTTCTCCTAAACAGCACTCTCATCCAGCCACTAAATAGCTTCCTCTGGTGTCTCCCAAAAGGCATCAGTTGTAACAAATAAAAGGCTAGTTAAAAAATCTTTTAAATCCGAATAGAAAGCTCTAAATGCCTTACTGAGTGAGAGTGAGGAGAAAGAAGGATGTTCCACAGTCAGAAAGATAAGACTGATCATGCATGATGATTCAAATTCTGATGATCAGATGCCCATTGGGTCAAGGTTGAAGATCAAGAAACCAACAGTTGTAAATCCTGATGAATCTATTAACATTACTGGTACCAAGGATCCAACTACTGATGCTAGTGCTCTACTAAAAAAGATTCCAGTACTCGAAGAAGCTGAAGTAACCAAGACAGCTGAAAAAAGCAGCTTAAAAAGAACAGGTGGATCAGCAGTTGGGTACACCAGAAAGAAGAACAAGGTTCAGTCCTCTGCTCTGGATGTTAGTCCACAAGAACTTGAGTCTCAAAGGGATTTAGCAACTGAGACACATCCAGTCACACAAGAACCATCTTCTTAAAGGGAAGATGCAGACCAAGAGGCTGTACAAATCATTGTTGATTTTGCTCATCGTGACCTTCTTGCTGATTCTGAGCAACTACTGAAGGAAAAGAAGGCTCATCAAGATGAATTGTCAAAGGTGGATGTAGTTATCAATGATCCTATTTTTGAGGAGAGTACACAAGAACCTTCAACAATACTGACTGAAGCAACTCATATTTCTCATGCCCCACAAGAACCATCCGTTCAAAGTATTGATGCTGACCTATCTCATCCTCTTGAAAAGTCAAATCCTGATGCTACATCAACTCCTGATGTTGTTCATTCTTCAACTATAACAGCTACTACGGATAATGCCTTACTAATTGCTAGTTTGCTAAAGCATCTTGATGTGTTATTTGTTCCTCCACTATCATCACTTCCACTTGAGGACTCACCTTCAGGTATTGCCTACTTTCTTACACATTGTTCCTTATGTTTGTTTGATTATAAATAGTCTTTTATTCAAGGTTCCCCTATTTATATGATAAACATACTATTCATCTCAGCCATATCTTATTTCTTTGATAAATGTGTGACTGTGCTTTTCTGTGAGACTGTGTGAAAATATTATGAGAGAAAATATATTTTTTGAGTGGCAGTCTCCGGTACTGGCAAAAGGAGAGGTAACTTTGAGAAAAGAATTTTATAAATATTTCTTTACTTATAAACTTTCTTCTGTGAGAAATATATTACTCTCAAAAGTAATATATGTGTGAGAAGTGATGAGATCACTTGAAAAGAAAAGAGAGATTTAGGTGTTAACTTGTTTATATTTTAGGATCTCATCAGGAACAAACACCTATTGCTAAGGAATCATCTAAAGGCAAAGCAATTCTGCCTGGTTCCGCAAATACTTTCGAGGGCCTGTGTAGTTCTGATTCTAATGATGATAGTGATGATGATTCTAACACAGCTCGACTTAAGCTGCTATTTATGCATCTAAGAAGTCCAATTTTGGTTCTTCTTCACATTTCAGTGAAAATCCTTCTTATTACAATGCTGATGCTGAGCACTTTAGAAAGCCTGAATGGGATTTTAAATGGAGAAGTGCAAATTCTTCTATTTCATCTACTATTGGTATGCAACATGTTCGCAGGGCCTATGATGAAATTCAAAATTCTGATATGAAATTGCATCTTAAGGCTTCTACTATATCTGTGAAAGGGATTCATTCTGAACTTGCTGATGTGAAGGAATCTCATGCTAGTTTAAAGGACAAGAATGTGCATTCATGATCAATACACCTACCTCAGATGAAATTATAAAAGAGAAAAGTGCTTTTCAAGCTATGGTTCAATCTCAACAAAGCATGGATTCTAGATTTTCTTCTTTGGAAGATAACATATCTTCTATGGCTGACAAACTGGATGCTATGTTTTCTCTTCTTTCAAATACTGATGCCAAAAAGGGAGAGAAGATAGTTGCTACAAAACATACACATATTCTATTCAGATGAAGGACAAAAATACTGATGGTGATAAAAATCTAGTTGTCAATGTTCCAATTGTTCCTACTGCTCAACAACCTCAACATTCTAAGAAGTCTGTTTCTTCAGGACAAGGGAAGTTTACTGGTGCTCATGAAGCTAGGCACAAGACTACTGATGATGCTCTTGAGACTGGTGATGTTACAATCTCTAACTTAGGAGATGATAAAGGGTTATTCTTCCCTTATAGACACAAGAAAATAGGTGAAGAGATTATTTTGTACTACAAAGATAAAAAGTTTCAGCAAAAGAATGCTAGGAGTGTTCTTGGAATGATAACTGAAGAATTTCCTGATCTAACAACTAAAGAAGCAGTTATGCAACAGAAGGAGTTAATGACTCAAATTGAAGCTGAAGTCAAAACCTCTAAAGGAAGAGGAAGAAGAGAAGGAAGATCTACAAGAGCTAGAGGAAGAGGAGGAAGATGAATGACTCCTAAACCAAGCCAAATGGTTACAATTGATTTCGCATTTTTGAATGTCTTATCTGGAAAAGGTTATGTTCCTGTACGAGGACATGAATTAGCAGAAGAAGTTCAGAAGACTAAAGAATTGATTGTTCAAAGGAAGAAAAGATCAGCCACTGACATTGCTCAGGTTGATATTGTTGTGTATATGTTGTGTACTTGATGATTTTATGAACAAAACACCTTGGTAGATTTTACTTAGTGAAATTATGTAGCACTCGACGGATAAGGTTTATAGTCCCGACGGATGACTAAATATAGTCCCGACGGATGATGACTTATTATCCATCGAGTGAGTAGCTTATGTAACAATAAGTCTGTAGCACATTTCTGCATACATATTGTTTAGAATCTGTAGTAGTACTTAAGTCATGATGACTTTAGTTAGATATGCAGAATAGGTTGATTAATTATACATAGATGATGTCTTGTAATTCTGCATAAGTGAAATGAAGTCAAGTACCTGATTGCTACCCGACGGATGAACAAACAATGAATTCGACGGATGATCAACAATCCGACGGATGATCAATATCCCGACGGATGATCAATAACCCGACAGATAAAGAATTCAAATATCTGTTGACAGTGACAACTCAGTCACATGCGTCAAGTGGATGCAAATGGAATGTGGTAGCCTATTCAACTGGGTTTTCGAGAACAAAGAAGCATTGCCATTTCCATGCTATTATGAAAATATTCAAAGATGCTGGAATAGAGTAATGAAGTAGCATTGTAATAGACTAGATAGTTTTGTTTTATTATCCTGTCTCATTACTTTGTAATCTTGGTGATATATAAACCAAGAAGTAGCAACTAAGGAACTATCCAATCTGAGAAACAAGTAGAGAAACATTTGTAAGCAGAATCCTTAGCATTTCTCTGTATTCTTAGTTGTTCAATTGTTGTAAGCAGCTGTGAGCATTTTGCACACAGGGTTCTCTCGATATATAATATATATCTTTGGTGGAATCATTCAAATCCAGCAGAAAGTTTTTAAAGACTCTTGTTTTTAATTGCTTGTGTTTTGAATCATTTAAGTAACTATTCCGCATTGTGCTAATTAATTCACTCTTATATATATATTCGAGTTAGAACATTTTTATTTCAAGAAAAAGTTTCAAGAATTCCATTCAACCCTCCTTCTGTAATTCTTGTCATATTATTAAGGGACTAACAATTGGTATCAGAGCAAGCTCTTAACTTACAAAGAGTTTAAAGATCAAAATAATACAGTAAGATGAACAAGAAGGATGTTGGAGTCAAGATCCCTTTTCCGGATAAAGATAATTACCATCATTGGAAGGTAAAGATGCATCTTCATTTGCTTTCTCAAGATGAGGCCTATGTTGACTGCATAGAAAGAGGCCCTCATGTTCCAATGAGAGCTGCAACAGGAAACAAGCCTTCAGTCCCCAAGCCAAGGCATGAATGGTCTGATCCTGACATTGAACAAGTCAGGAAGGATAAAAAGGCCATGAATATCCTGTTTAATGGAGTTGATGGAGATATGTTTGACAATATTATCAACTGCAAAACTTCCAAGGATGTTTGGGATACAATACAAATCATCTGTGATGGCACTGAGCAAGTTAGAGAAAATAAGATGCATCTCCTGATTCAGCAATATGAGCATTTTCATAATAAAAAAAGTGAGTCTCTAACTGACATTTTTAGTAAGTTTCAAAAACTATTAAATGCTCTAAGGTTGCATGAAAGGGTCTATCAGACAAAAGACTCCAATCTGAAATTCCTTAGATCTCTTCCAAAGGAATGGAAACCAATGACAGTCTCATTAAGAAACTCACAAGATTATAAGGAGTTTACTTTGGAGAGACTGTATGGCATCCTGAAAACTTATGAGCTTGAAATACAACAGGATGAGAGGATGGAGAGAGGAAAGAAGAAAGAAGGACCCATTGCACTAGTTGCCGAGTTGGAGAAAGAGAATGAAGTGAAAATGGATCCTGTTGAGTCTGAAAGGAATCTGTCCTAAGTCCAATCGTGTATTAGGATTTAGGAATAACTTTTATGTAATCTGTTTTGATTTCATTGATATTAATAAAGACTTGTTTTGTTTTTATTACGGGCTTTATCTATTTAAGTGTTTAAATAAGATATACCATAGTTTAGAGTAAAGCTTTTTATGGATTATGATGAGATCATAATAGTGAGACCTAAAAAGATGATAACTCTAAACTTAAATAGTTCCTGATCATAGGATTACTAACTGGTAATTAATAATCCGCAAAGATCGGTACATACTATGCTTGCTTCATTATGAAGGATGTCTGTTCTCATAGACATTTGTGTGGTGACACTATAGCTAGTATGTAGGGGCTTATTATGGAATAAGTTCACTGAACATGACTCGCCCAGCTGAACAACTGATGGAGTTCACTCACGTGTCAGCAGTTGTTCGCTTAGTGATAGTTGTACAAGTATCCTTAGACTTGAGGTCATCATAGTCATCTTTTGTACACTGAACTATGTTTTGGTTTAGTTCTTAGTCTCCAGGGACAATTATTCGGGCTCTTCTGGGTATAGGAATTTGTACACGAAGATAGTGTATGATCAATAAAGGATCTACCCCTTCCAGTGAAGGAAACGAATGTTCAAGGCTGATCCACTTATGCTAGTTCAGGAATCTCTGGCCAGAGTGAATGAAATTAGAAAGGAGTTTCTAATTTGCATAGAACTACGCATAGTAAATGGTAAGCAAGTGATTGAATTAGATAGGCTTAACACGAGATCCATGCCTTGTATTTAATCGGAAGATTGTAGGGTAGAAGGAGTTTATTGTACGATAACTATTCACTGAATAGGTTCTTGGTATTCTAAGCAGTGAATTCATATTATCCGGATAGTCGCGATATGCTGAGAAGTATCCCTCACGATGTAGAATAAATGTGATCAATTAATTAATCATATTTAATAAATTAGAGAATTTATATAAATAATGATAAAATAGTTTTATTATTATTTATTTCTACTACCGGCTTAATATTGAACCTACAGGGTCACACCATAAAAAGAGAATGATTTTATGGTGGAGGAATTAATTAATAATGGCTAATAATTATTCATTTGTGAAATAAATAATTAATTGGCAAATTTAATAATTGATTAAATGAGATTTAATTGATTATAAATTAATTAAGAAAAGTTCTTAATATTATTAATTAAGGATTTAATTTTTGGAAATTAAATCAAGAGAGAGAATTATTTCTAAAGTGTTTAGAAAAAGGATTAATAATTAAAAGGTGATTTAATTATTAATGAGAATGATAAATGGGATAATAATGATAATATTTATGGGAAAATTTCAGCTGAAAATTTTGCCTATAAATACACTATTATAGACCCTATTTTTATTCGAACCGAAGAACCCGAAAACCCAAAAAGTTTGGAAAACCCAATTCTCTCAACCTTCTTCCTCCTCCTTAACATCGTTTTCTTGGTGGATACCGGTGGAGTGCTTCACACTTGAGGAGCAACTGCTAAGGATCTCTGATCGTTGTCTCCGAATTATTTTAAAAGGTTAGATTCGATCCCTCGAATTTTTATTCATGATTTATATGCTTTTATTTGGATTTTGTATGTGTAAAAGTGTTTTGCCATGCCCCCGCTGCGTTAAAAATCCAACATTGGTATCAGAGCATAGGTTGTATGCATATAGATCTGTGGTAAAAATTTCAGAATTTTATGTGCTTGTATGAATTAATTATGATTTTTATAAGTTATATCATGGATTAATTTTGTCTGATGAGAAATCGTTTCTCAGAATAATTTTGAATGTTGATCTGGGTTCTACAAGTGTTGTAGATCGTCTGGGTACTTTTTTCATAATTTTAGGATGTACAGATTTTTTATTATGAATTTTTGAAGTTCTTTTAATTAAATTCATAATTAAATAAATATATATATATATATATATGAATTGTAAGTTTGAATATATATATGTATATCTATTGTTCTCTGTTGCTTGCTGTCTGTGAGCACGGGAGTAAAGACTGACAGGTACAAAAAGCAAAGCAAATACAGACATGTCAGGCGGCTGTCATGCGAACAGGTACGACAGATCAGGTACGGCGCGTGTGGCGCACGCGCGCGGGAAGGCCTGTTGCGCATTCGTGGAATGCGTGACACCCTTTAATGGCTTAAAAGGGGTGTAACGCATCACCGGAATGCGTTACAGGTCCTGTAACGCGTTCCTGTAATGCGTTACAGCCCGTCTGTTGATTTTAAAATTGATTTTCTGGGAGTTTCGTAACTCCGTTTTGGGCGTGCAATATACCGTTGGATTCATTTTTCCGAGACGAATCTAATGGAGTGATCAATTTTAGTTTATATAAAAGTTTTGAACTGTTTATATTCAATGAAGTCTTTTAAAGCTGTTTTTGATCGTTTGAATTGATTTTTAATGCTTCTTGTGATACGTAGAGATGTATATTGCTTGTTCTAATGTACTAGATGATGTAACATGCCTACCTTGATGTTTATTCATGTTGATATATGTGATATATGCTTAGTTTATCATGCGATGATAGATTTAGGTGAACTTAAATGAACATAAGGCGTTTGTTAGACAACCTAGTATAGTGAAATTGTTTCATAACCTTAAAAACAATATTATGAATACAATCATGAGATTCTTGTGTTTGTGAAACACGTAATTGAATATGAATTTTTGATATGAGAGAAAGGATGATTCTGTCAACAACAGATTTCTATCTGTAAGAAAGGGTTATTAAGTGACGCCTCTTGACAATGCTCCACCCGATCTGGGAATCATCTGATTATTGATTATTGATTTGAAATATTTAATTTAAAAGGAAGAATCTCTTTATAATATGATTATGATTGTAACGTAATATAATCCCTCTAAAATTAAATAATATCAAGTAGTAATTGGCCAATGATACAACGGGCTTGTGTTGGTCATAGCCTTCCAACATGATAGAAAAGTAGTTCTTATTTTTGAATCATTGTCGGTTCATGCTACAGCCGAGGGCTTTGATTTCGAAATAAGAAATACTTGTCTATTACATAGAGATGTGTACATTGAATAAGAATCTAAAGGTCGGTATGTGCTACAGCCGTGGGCCTTTGGGGACTGATTCAACTGTACGGAATGTTGGGTTAGACTTGACTTAGGATATTGAGTTTGTCGTGCTACATCCGAGACTCAATTATTCAAGAGGCTAAAGTTTGATTAGGGAATAACATGAGATGTAATTGACAAGAGTTGTCTGCCTATTGAACATTGCATGGCGGTTCGTGCTACAGCCGGGGTTGTGTAATGGAATGTAGGATCCCTATTCCCACTAGCATTATGAATGCTTAATTTTTCAAGTAGGGGGTTGAATAAATTAGGAAAACTAGTGGGAGCCACTTATGAATAAAGACCCGATTTATATAGTGTTTTAAAATGAAATCGAATATTTGCTAAGTGTTGTTATGTGTTTATCATTTACAGATTTACTTTGTACGTTATGTCTTCTGCACTAGCACTCAGGAGCATACTAGATGCTCACAAATTGACTGGTCCTAATTATGTTGACTGACTTCGAAACTTGAGAATTGTTCTCAGGATTGAGAAGCTGGAATACGTGATTGACTCACCTAAACCTACTGAACCTGCTAGTGATGCACATAATGATGAACATGTTGTGTATCGTAAGTGGATAGATGATGCAAATGTTGCTCAATGCATCATGCTAGCTTCCATGAACATTGAGCTACAGAAGCAACATGAGCATATGGATGCTCACACTATCCTCATGCATCTACAAGAGTTGTATGATATGGCAGGGAGGACAGCTCGATATGAGATATCGAAGGAGCTGTTCGGGTGTAGGATGTCTGAGGGATCATCTGTGAATGACCATGTACTTAAGATGATCAATTTGATTGAACGTCTTGGACAACTTGGTTTTGCCATGGATGGGGAGCTGAGCCAAGACTTGGTCTTGCAATCGCTTCCGAGTTCGTTCGCGCAGTTTGTTGTGAACTTTCACATGAATAAGTTAGATGTCAGCCTGCCTGAACTCCACAACATGTTGAAGACTGCGGAATCGAATTTTTCCCCTAAGAAGAGTTCTGTTCTTCTAATTGGTGAAGGTTCCAATCCTAAGAAAAGGAAGAGGAATTCTTCCAAGAAGAAGAAAGTAGGTGAGAAAATGCCGGTTCCACCAATAGCTGAAGACCCCAAGAGCAAAGTTGTTTGCTTTCACTGTAACAAGGTGGGGCACTGGAAGAGGAACTGCAAGGTTTACCTTGCAGAATTGAAGAAGAAGAAGGGTAGTGAGACTACCGCTTCTGATTCAGGTATGTTCATGATAGAAGTGAATATGTCATTAAGCCAAATTTCTACTTGGGTATTAGATACCGCCTATGGTTCTGACATCTGCAATTCGTTGCAGGGACCAAGGAGAAGTAGGACTCTTGAGGAAGAGGAGGTGATTCTACTGATGGAAATGGAGCAAGAGTTGCTGCTGAAGATGTAGAATCATTTCATTTATATAGGCCTACGGGCAAGACTATTGTTTGAAATAATTGTTATTTTGTTCCCTCGATTGTGAGGAATATTATTCCCATGTTAGACTTGGCTGGATTTTCATTTATTATTGAGAATAATGAATGTTCTATTCTTAGAGATAATATTCTTTATGGACTTGGTACTTTAAATAATGGTCTGTTTATATGTGACATAATTTACTTCAGATTGAACAAACTAATAAAAGAAAAGGGATGATGAAAATCTCACTTCATAGTGGCACTGCAGTCTCCATTTAGTGGACATGGAGAGAGGGCTGCAGATTTGCTAGGAATGGTACACACAGATGTATGTGGACCAATGTCTACGCAAGCCATGGGTGGATTTTCATACTTCATTACTTTCATAGATGATAGATCTTGATTCGGATATGTGTTTGATGAAACACAAGTCTGAGGCCTTTGAAAAGTTCAAAGAATATAAGTATGAAGTGGAGAAACAACCAAACATAGTATTATAACTCTTCGATCAGATCGAGGTGGTGAATACTTTAATGGAGTGTTTCTAGATTATCTCAAAGTAAATGGTATAGTCTCCCAGTGGACTCCTCCAGATTAGTATCTGAAAGGAGAAATCGAACTTTGTTAGACATAGTTCGGTCCATGATGAGCTATGCAAATCTTTCAGTATTCCAATGGGGTTATACATTGGAAACCTCAGCATATTTACCGAATAAGGTGCTTTCCAAAATCTGTTCCTCAAACTTTGTATGAGATATGGAAAGAAAGGAAACAGAGTCTTAAACACGTTAAGATTTGGGGATGTCCAGCTTATGTCAAGAAAGTTGACCCAGATAAGCTGGAATATCGATCCGTAAAATGTAGTTTTGTGGGATATCCTAAAGAGACTTTAGGGTATTACTTTTGCACCGATCATCGGGTGTTTGTCTCCAGACATGCTACCTTCTTGGAAAAGGAATTTATCCTTGAAGGAAACAGTGGGAGCAAAATTGAACTTGATGAAGTTCAAGAAGCACAAATTACTACGGATCAAGTGGAAACACCTGTTCTGACTGAACAACCTTTTGTGGAACAGCCCATTCATAGATCAGGGAGAGTGTCTCGCCAACCTGAGAGGTAATATGGCCTTGTCATTGAGAATGACAATGAGTTGTCGATCATTGATGATGATGACCCTGTGACCTATAATGAGGCTATGAGTAGTGTTGACTCAGAGAAATGGCATAGTGCCATGAAATCCGGAAAGAAATCTATGTATACGGGATACAAAAGAATGATTAGAGCAGATGGCCAGGTGGAGACCTTTAAGGCCAGGCTTGTGGCAAAAGAATTCAAACAAAGGCAATGGATTGACTTTGATGAAACCTTTTACCTGTAGCCCTGTTAAAATCAGTTCGGATTTTGCTTGCGAACGCTGCTTACTACGACTATGAAATCTGGCAGATGGCCAGATGGTTTTCTTTCCAAGGGAAATGAAAACCTAGTGTGTAAGCTGCTGCGAACCATATGTGGTTTAAAGCAAGCTTCTCGAAAGATGGAACATTCGTTTTGATGAGACAATCAAAGAGTTTGATTTTATCAAAAACGTAGATGAACCATGCGTCTACAAAAGGGTTAGTGGGAGCGCGATAACATTTCTTATATTGTATTGAATTAGAGTTGACACACATAAAAACATAGCAGACCCACTCACAAAGCTACTTTATGTAAGTCACTTTGATCGTCAAGATGGGTATTAGATACCAGAGTGATTGGCTTTAGTACAAGTGGGAGATTGAAAGGAATATGTCCTAAGTCCAATCGTGTATTAGGATTTAGGAATAACTTTTATGTAATCTGTTTTGATTTCATTGATATTAATAAAGACTTGTTTTGTTTTTATTACGGGCTTTATCTATTTAAGTGTTTAAATAAGATATACCATAGTTTAGAGTAAAGCTTTTTATGAATTATGATGAGATCATAATAGTGAGACCTAAAAAGATGATAACTCTAAACTTAAATAGTTCCTGGTCATAGGATTACTAACTGGTAATTAATAATCTGTAAAGATCGGTACATACTATGCTTGCTTCATTATGAAGGATATCTGTTCTCATAGACATTTGTGTGGTGACACTATAGCTAGTATGTAGGTGCTTATTATGGAATAAGTTCACTGAACATGACTCGCCCAGCTGAACAACTGATGAAGTTCACTCACGTGTCAGCAGTTGTTCGCTTAGTGATAGTTGTACAAGTATCCTTAGACTTGAGGTCATCATAGTTATCTTGTGTACACTGAACTATGCTTTGGTTTAGTTCTTAGTCTCCAGGGACAATTATTAGGGCTCCTCTGGGTATAGGAATTTGTACACGAAGATAGTGTATGATCAATAAAGGATCTACCCCTTCCAGTAAAGGAAACGAATGTTCAAGGCTGATCCACTTATGCTAGTTCAGGAATCTCTGGCCAGAGTGAATGAAATTAGAAAGGAGTTTCTAATTTGCATAGAACTACGCATAGTAAATTGTAAGCAAGTGATTGAATTAGATAGGCTTGACACGAGATCCATGCCTTGTATTTAATCGGAACATTGTAGGGTAGAAGGAGTTTATTGTACTGTAACTATTCACTGAATAGGTTTTTGGTATTCTAAGCAGTGAATTCATATTATCCGGATAGTCGCGATATGCTATGAAGTATCCCTCACGATGTAGAATAAATGTGATTAATTAATTAATCATATTTAATAAATTAGAGAATTTATATAAATAATGATAAAATAGTTTTATTATTATTTATTTCTACTACCGGCTTAATATTGAACCTACAGGGTCACACCATAAAAAGAGAATGATTTTATGGTGGAGGAATTAATTAATAATGGCTAATAATTATTTATTTGTGAAATAAATAATTAATTGGCAAATTTAATAATTGATTAAATGAGATTTAATTAATTATAAATTAATTAAGAAAAGTTCTTAATATTATTAATTAAGGATTTAATTTTTGGAAATTAAATCAAGAGAGAGAATTATTTCTAAAGTGTTTAGAAAAAGGATTAATAATTAAAAGGTGTTTTAATTATTAATGAGAATAATAAATGGGATAATAATGATAATATTTATGGGAAAATTTCAGCTGAAAATTTTGCCTATAAATACACTATTATAGACCCTATTTTTATTCGAACCCAAGAACCCGAAAACCCAAAAAGTTTGGAAAACCCAATTCTCTCCACCTTCTTCCTCCTCCTTAACATCGTTTTCTTGGTGGATACCGGTGGAGTGCTTCACACTTGAGGAACAACTGCTAAGGATCTCTGATCGTTGTCTCCGAATTATTTTAAAAGGTTAGATTCGATACCTCGAATTTTTATTCACGATTTATATGCTTTTATTTGGATTTTGTATATGTAAAAGTGTTTTGTCATGCCCCCGCTGCGTTAAAAATCCAACATAGTCAACTTCAAGGGTCTGTGAAAGGAAGGGCAAGGGGTTGCAGCTGAAAATGAAGATTCTTTAAGCCAAGATGACATGGAGGACATTGATGAACACCTAGCATTTCTTTCCAGGAGATTTTCCAAGCTCAAGTTCAAGAAGAACTTTGGAGCAGCCAAGCCAAATAAAAACATGGTGGATAAATCTAAATTCAAATATTTCAAATGTGGTTTGGCAGGGCATTTTTCCAGTGAGTGTAGGAAGTCAGATTCCAGTAAGAAAAAGTTTGAGCCTGTGGATTATAAGTAAAAATACTTTGAAGTGCTCAAACAAAAGGAAAGGGCTTTCATAACACAAGAAAATGACTGGGCAGCAGATGGTGTGGATGAAGATGAAGATGTCAGCTATGTTAATCTAGCCCTAATGGCCAAGTCTGATGAGACACAAACAAGCTCTTCAAGTAATCAGGTAATTACTACAAACCATGCACATTTATCTAAAGTTGAGTATAATGATGCCATAAATGACATGTCTATAGAGTTATATCATTTGCGTGTTACACTTAAGTCTCTTACTAAAGAAAATGCTAAAATCAAAGAAAACAATTTATTTTTGAGTGAGAGAAATAATGTGCTTGAGTCTCAGTTCATTGATTTTGAAAAGTTAAGAATTGAGTGTAAGATTGCCAAGGAGGAATTAACTGAGTCCTTGAAGAAAGAAGAAATTTTAAAGAAGCAGCTAGAGCGTGAACAAGAGGTGATTAAGGCATGGAAAACATACAGGGATGTCCATGCTCAAATCACCAAAGTTCAAGGAATTGAGTCTTTCTGTGATGCAGCCTGGAAAAAGAACAAAGAGAAACTAGAACCAAATTTGGTAGATGGAGTGCTAACAGATGTAGACTCGACGGATGATGAGGATCATCCGCCGGATAACAAAAAGGGTTATCTGCCGAATGATGAAAATCCTCATCCGTCGGCTGTGAGCAAGCCTATCAGTCAAGCTAAACTTGTTAAGCTGAATGAAAAGTATGGGTCTATTTCCAAGAACTTTGTTTCAGGAGAATCGAGTCAGGTTAAGAAAGGGAAAAAGGCTAATGTTGGTCACATGACTGTCAAACAGTTAAGTGACAGACTTGAAAAGATAGAGGTAAACACAGAGACTAAAAAGAAAAACAATAGAAATGGTAAAGTAGGGATTAACAAACACAATAACTACACACCTGATAAATATGCTCCTAGAAAAATCTGTGTCAAGTGTGGTAGTGTAAATCATCTGTCTGTTAATTGTAAATCTGCCATGCCTACTACCATGTATGTGCCACCTCACTTTCCAAACATGAATGCCATGTCTCCCATGCCTATGAATGCTATGTCTACACAGAATATGAATGCACAGTTTACTAACATGCCATTTGCACCTAATCCTTATTATGCTGCATTTAGTATACCATAAATGCCATTTAGCATGCCATACTGGAATAACATGTTTACTAATAGCATGTCATTCCCTGTTAATAATAATATGAATGATAATTTTGTTGCAATGAATGGTTTTAAAGGCCCAACTCAAATGACCAAGGATGAATCTGATATCCCCAAATCAAATGAGATAAAGCCCAAGAAACTAGAAAAAGAAAGCTAACAAGGCAGGACCCAAGGAAACTTGGGTACCAAAATCAACTTGATTTGATTTTGATGTGTGCAGGGACACAGAAAAAATCTTTGGTACTTGGATAGTGGTTGTTCAAGACATATGACTGGTGATTCTACCCTGCTCACAGAGTTTAAGGAGAGAGCTGGCCCAAGTATTACTTTTGGATATGACAGCAAGGGTTATACTGTGGAATATGGCTTGATTTCAAAGGACAATGTCATTATTGAGGAGGTTGCCTTAGTGGATGGTCTCAAACATAATTTGTTGAGTATCAGCCAGCTTTGTGATAAAGGCAACTCAGTAACCTTCAACTCAGAAGCCTGTGTTGTGACTAATAAAAGAAGAAACAAAGTGGTTCTCACTGGTGTGAGAAAAGGAAATGTGTACCTAGCTGATTTCAACTCATCTAATGCATAATCTGTTACTTGTCTTCTCAGTAAAGCAAGTCAAGATGAAAGTTGGCTATGGCACAAGAAGCTATCCCAATTAAACTTCAAGACCATGAATGAGCTAGTAAAGAAAGAACTGGTTTGAGGCATTCCTCTAGTGGAGTTTTCTAAGGATGGACTGTATGATGCCTGCCAAAAAGGGAAGCAGATTAAAGCATCATTCAGGAAGAAACTTGATTCAATAATTGAAGAACCTTTGCAACTGCTACACATGGATTTATTTGGACCAATCAATGTGTTGTCCATCTCAAGGAAAAGATTTTTCCTAGTAATTGTAGATGATTTCTCAAAGTTCTCTTGGACATATTTCCTAAAGTCTAAAGATGAGGCTAGTGAAATCATCATCAATCACATAAGGTAAGTCAACAATCATCCTCATTTCAAGGTTAGAAGAATCAGGAGTGACAATGGAACTGAGTTCAAGAATTCTATTATGAGAGCATTTTGTGAGGAAAATGGGATTCTGCATGAGTTTTCAGCAGCAAGAACTCCACAACAGAATGGAGCAGTGGAAAGGAAAATCAGATCACTTATTGAAGCTGCAAGGACAATGCTTAAAGAATCTAAACTACCAACATATTTCTGGGCTGAAGCCGTTAATACTGCATGCTACACTCAGAATATTTCTCTGGTTAATCAAGCAAGATGCATGACTCCCTATCAATTATTCAAGAACAAGAAGCCAACTCTAAACTTTCTTCATGTCTTTGACTGCAAATGCTATATTCTGAGAAATCAAACTGATCAAAATGGGAAGTTTGATGCTAAAGCAGATGAAAGAATTTTTATTGGATATGCTGTTGGTAAAGCATATAGAGTCTACAATCTAAGAACCAACATTGTTGTGGAATCAATACATGTTGCGTTTGATGATAAAAAGATTGAAGGACTGCAAGATGGAGATTACCATGAGAGCCTCAAATTCGATAATGTGGAGATGGTTAGTGATGACAGTGATGATGAAAGTGATCAAGAAATAGTATCTAAGGATAATGCAGAAAAATCTACTACAAATGAAGCACAAAACTCAACATCTGTCGAGTTGCATAATGCTTCATCCGTCGGGAGACAATCTGCGTTATCCGTCGGGAGACAACCAGCCTCATTCATCGGTACTCAAAACTCACCATCCGTTGGGTTATCAAGAGAAGCTGGAAATCAAGATAGATCACCTATAGAAAGTTCCCCTTTCTCAAATCAAAGATCCACAAACTCAGGGGGAGTTTCTAACAATCAAAACTCAATCACACATCAAGACAACAATGAGGCCTCTTCATCTAGAGCTAATCTACCTCAACAGAGAAAATGGACAAAAGATCATCCCTTTGAGCTAATAATTGGTGATGTTTTTTCTAGAGTTCAAACCAGAAGAGCAACTCAAGAAGAATATTTATACAACAGCTTTATTTCCAACGAAGAACCAAAGAAGGTAAAAGAAGCTTTGTTGGATCCTGATTGGATTTTAGCTATGCAGGAGGAGCTAAACCAATTTGAAAGGAATAATGTATGGAAGCTGGTGCCCAAGCCTAAAGGAAAGAATCCAATAGACACCAAATGGGTATTCAGAAACAAGATGGATGAAAATGGCATAGTAGTCAGGATCAAAGCTAGATTGGTTGCTAAAGGCTATTGTCAACGAGAAGGAATAGATTTTGATGAAACATTTGAACCTGTTGCAAGACTTGAAGCCATCAGAATCTTCTTAGCCTATGCAGCCCATGTCAATTTCAAGGTCTATCAAATGGATGTCAAAAGTGCCTTTCTGAAAGGAGATTTGGAGGAGGAAGTCTATGTCAGTCAACCTCCTGGTTTTGAAGATCCAAATTTTCCAGAACATGTCTATTATCTTTTGAAATCACTTATGGACTGAAGCAAGCACCTAGAGCCTGGTATGATACTTTATCAAAGTTCCTTTTGGAAAATCACTTCACAAGAGGTACTGTAGATAAAAATTTATTTTTCAAAAATGTTAATGGTTCTAGTATACTTGTTCAAATTTATGTAGATGATATTATTTTTGGCTATACAAATGAGAAACTTTGCAAAAAGTTTGCCAAATTGATGCAAAGTAAGTATGAAATGGGTATGATGGGAGAACTGACTTACTTTCTTGGTTTACAAGTTAAGCAAGTTAGTGATGGAATATTTATTAGTCAAACTAAATACATTTTTGATCTTGTAAAGAAGTTTGATCTAATGGATTGCACATTTGCAAAAACTCCCATGGCCACTGCAACTAAGCTTGAATTAAACACTTCTGAAAAGTCTGTGGATATTTCAAGTTATAGGGGCATGGTTGGTTCACTTTTATACTTAACAGCTAGTAGGCCATATATAATGTTTGCTACATGTTTATATGCTAGATTTCAGGCTGATCCTAGAGAATCTCACTTAATAGCTATTAAGAGAATTTTCAGATATCTCAAGGGAACACCAAAACTTGGCATTTGGTACCCTAGAGATTCTGGTTTTGATCTAACTGTTTATTCAGATGCAGATTATGCAGGTTGTAGAATTGATAAAAAGAGTACAACAGGAACCGATCAATTTCTAGGAAACAAGCTTGTGTCTTGGTTCAGTAAAAAGCAAAATTCAGTTTCTACTTCTACAACTGAAGCTGAATATATTGCTGCTGGTAGTTGCTGTGCACAGATATTATGGATGAAAAATCAATTGCTAGACTATGGTTTGCAAGTTGAGAGGATTCTTATTTTCTGTGATAACACAAGTGCAATTGCCATCACTGAAAATCCAATACAACACTCAAGGACAAAGCACATAGATATCAAGTACCACTTCATAAGGGAACATGTAATGAATAGTACTGTAGAACTACAATTTGTTCCAAGTGAGAAGTAGCTTGCAGATATCTTTACCAAGCCACTGGATGAATCTACCTTTTCAAGGTTGGTAAGTGAGTTAGGTATGCTTAATTATTCCTAAATCTATATGATTTAATTTGCAAGTTGAAAAGCAGCAAGAAATTTAATTGATTTCTCAGTCTAGGATGAAATTTTGACTAAGTCAAAATTTACATCTCGACTGATGATCTTTATCCATCAAGTTTGATCATCCGTCGGTATACTATTTGCTAATAAAAATCAATTATTTTTCTGGAATATTTTATGACTTGACGGATAACCGTTTATCCTCATCCGTCGAATTGTCTTAATCTTAGCCGTTAATTCCCTGTACCTTATCCATCGAGTATACTTATAGTTTGTAAGCATAACACGACGGATAATGGGTGGAATTTTTATAGTTTATTTTTAAACGGCTATTTTAGGCAATTTCTATTGGTTACTTTATTTTACTTTCTTGTTTTTAACAGTTTTTTGAGATAGTATAAAAGCGTATTTCATTTCAATCGCTTTTCTTTTATCGTTCTCAATACAACTGCTATAATTTCATTCTCTCTCAAAGCAATTACTCTATTTCTCTTCAAGCTCTTATTCTCTAACAATGGCACATGTTTTAAAGATTATGTCTCAAACTGGGTTCATTTATGAGAAGAACAATTTCACTGCACTAGTGAATAAGGGTATTCAGCATTCTGGTGACTATCACAAGATGATGGACTTTGTGAAGAATTGCAAGCTCAATTATGCCATGCTGGAATCACCCACAATCTTCTGTGAAGTTGTTGAAGAGATGTGGACCACTGCGACCTACAACTCAACAGATAAGACAATCACACTCACCATTAAAGGTAAAGAGTTCTGTGTTAATAGTGATGTTATAAAAGCATGCTTCAAGATTCCTGATAACACTGTGACCTCACCACACACTAACACTGATATAATCAATATGCTTAATTCCATAAACTATGCTCTTTCTACTACTAAGTTAAGTGACATTAGGAGAATGGGTCTGAGGAAAGAATGGAGTTTTATGTGTGATATTGTAACAAAGGTCTTTTCAGGTAAAGTTAGTAATTTTGATTCAGTCAATATCTCAATGCTTAACATGCTCTACATGCTAGTTACAGATAAATTCTACAATTTTAGTGATCTTGTCTTGTTTGAGTTAGGCTTTAAGAAACTAGATTGTTGGGTTCAAGAGAGAAGGCTTATTGCAGATTTGAACAGGGCCAATCATAACAAGGGTGTGCCATTGTTCTATTTTCCTGTAATGCAAGCACCTCAGGTAAGTGAGGTAAATTCATCTATCCCTACCACTATTCCAACCTCACCAATTTCTTTGAGTTCCAGTGTGGCTATGGAAACTGTGTCAATGACCAAATAGTTGCCTACCCAAGCTGCAAAAACTGCAAAAATTTTCAAACCCAAATTAAAGAAAGCCCCCTCTAGTATCTCCCAAAAGATGCCAGTTGAAAAATCCACTAAAACCAAAGAGGGGAGTGTGAAGGAGGGCAAGATAGGTGAGGGGAGGGGTGAACATAAAAGAAACCCCAAGAATAAGGTTGGAGAGTTGAGTGGATCCCAGCCTAGCCACACTGCAATTTCCCAACAAACTGGAGTGCTTAAAAAGGATAAAAGCTCATTTCTAGCTGTATCTTCCCAAAAGGATGTAGTTATTGAACAAAGCTCTCAACCAAGAGCACAGGCCAAGAGGGTTAGGGACACAAGCTCACCCCAAACTTATGCCAGAAAGAAGAAATCTAAAACCCTTGGGGATGCAAAAGGTACACACACTGTGCAAACTGGTGCAAAAGACACAGTCACTGCACCTTCATAAATTCAATTTGATGTGGCTCCAATAAATGTGGAGTCACGGCCAAAATCTCTAGTTATAGAAGCACCTCAAACACTAAACTCACCAACAAATTCTCTGGATGTGGATATGATAAACACATCAATTCCTGATTCCCCTTCTTTAACTCTGTTGGGGAAGCCAAAATCTAGTGCAAGTGAGCATCATCTTTTAGATGATTTGTTGGCTCACTTGCCAATTCTTTCAGGAACTGTTGTATCATCTGTGCCCAAAATATCTTCAATCAGCACAGAGTCAACAATAGTTTCAATTCCCAGCTCATTCATTTCTACTCTCTCGACGGATATTGCTCATCCGTCGAGTAGTGATTGTATCCCGACGGATAAGCTTGACAGCAGTTATCCGTCGGATAGCAAATCCACTCACTCGATGGATATTACTCATCCGTCGAGTATCTCTGCACAACTTCAAACTTCATTTATTTCAAGTGCAGAAGATTTAGTGGTTGTACAGTCACTCTTAGGATTGAGAGAGAAGAGTGTTTTGAGTGAGAGTCTGGGTTGCTCCCAGGAAAAAAGAGAGGAAATGAGTGAAACTATGCAATCCATTTCTTCAGGATTGGCAAAAGAGAGTGAGAGGAGTCCCACCTTAGTATGTGAAGGTGAGGGTCTGAGGGTGGGGAGCCAGGGTGAGACCCTGATGTAACAAAAGAGAGAAAACGAGAGAAATGCAGGTACTGGAGCTATAAGGATGAATGTCATTGCTAGTGAGCCAATGAATGTCCAGGATGCAGAGAGGGAAGGACTATCTCAGCATCCTAAAGCTGTTATAGATTTCACTTCCCTTGATGCTGAGGCATTTACTCACCCTGTTCCAGCTTATCAACTTCTAGCTGAACAGGGCAATGACAATGCAGAAAGAATGCTGAATTTGGTGCATACCACACAGTGTATGATGAGAGCTAAGGATGCCATCACAGCTTTGCCTTCTACAACTGGTGATGTGGACTATGAGACTGGTGGTTCAGCTGATTTCTTTGGTGATGGGAGTGGGGATATTGAAGATGAGGCAATGGACATAGGGGGAGAAGTAGGCTCAAGTTCAAGATCAGGTATTCCATCATGGGCATTCTCAAAGCACTGTGATGAGCACTACTTCAAGACCACCCTGATCCAACTAATCAATCAGACAAATACTGCTCTTCAAACCACTACTAATACCAGTATCAAGAAGCTCCTTCAGGCACATCTAGCCTCCTTGCAACTTCAACAAATCCAGGGCTTCCAGCATGCTAGGGATGTAAACACCTGAAGGGTGATATTGAGGAGATGAAGAAGGCCATTTCAGACAAGCTAGATTCTAAACTTCCAGAAGCTACAATGCTTGACATCAAGAGGAAATTAAGGAAAAATTCTGATCTTACAAACAAGATAGATGCCTTGGACACAAGAATGTCAGCCATGGATGCATCTTTAACAGTCATTCATCTTCATCAAGCCCAACAGACAGATCTACTTCAAAAATTGGTGGTTGCTCAAACCTCCTCCTCTACTCACCTTGATGATAACAAAAAGGGGGAGAAAGGATCAAGTGAGGGGGAGAGGCTTCAGATTCATATCAGTAAGGTAATTGTGCCTTCAATTACTATCTCAAAGCCACCAGTTACAGACAGTATTGATCTGATCAATGCAGCAGCAACCAACATAAGAGCAGTTGATAAGGAGAAGTTGAGTTTAGTCAACTGGGAGAAGATTGATGAGGAGATATAGAAGAAATTTGAACTTGTCAAGGAGCCAGTTAAGTCAGCCATTCATCACTCTCAAGTCAAGCAAATTAGTGTGAATGAGATGAGCATGAACTATCTGGAAAGAGGACAGCCATCCTGCATCAAATCTCCAAAGGCTGAAACAATTCTGAAACCAAGGGTAAACTACTCAAAATCATCATTGAAGAACCCTTTGGATACTGTGTATGAGACACCTAAGCCTGATGAAAAGAAACTTCTGTCAAGATCAATTGTTTTCTATAAAGATCCAGCTGACTGAGCTTCAAAAAGGAGAATAGCTAAAATTTTCGGGAAAGAAATTTGTGTGGTGGCTTGACATCCACAATTTGCTCAAGCAAAGAGAGAAGAAAAGGCTAGATTGAAGCAGGAAAAGAAGCAAGCTGCTCTGCATGCTAAATAGACTAAACAAAAGAAAGAGAAAATTGCTATCTTGGCCAAGCTACATGCTGTAAATTCATCACAACAAATTCCTTCTCAGCCATCTGAAGTTATTGAATCAAAGAAGCAAGTTGAACAACAGAAGAAATCTCCAAGAATCAAGAAATTGGCTAAAAGAACTAAAAGGAAACTGGACATGGTTGATAAGGAATTGGAGAATCAGTTTCTCAAGGAATCCACTCCAACTACAACTCAAGCATCAAAACCCTCTGTGGTACTTGAAGATATCAAAATGGGGGATCCTTACAAGAACATCCATGGTGAACCTATAGTGCCTAAGGATGAACCAGTAGAATGGGAGAACATACCAATTCCTGACTTCTATTTGCCAATCCTTAACAAGCCAAAGAGAACAAAGTCAAGAGCAGTCAAGAAAGTGAAGTTGTCACCTCTCAAATCTAAATCTCTAGTCAAAGCTCAATCTAAAGTCAGTAAGGGAGATTACATGTACTTGTGTGACATCAAAGAATTTTTTTATCTAAACCTCTATCTAGATGAACTAGATGAAGTGAGAGGAATTGATGCAAACAAAAACCTACCTGAAAGGTTAGTGTTCAAGTACAAATGAGGAAATGAGATACAGTGGCCACTTCACAGGATCCTTCAAGAAAGCCAAGCTGTACTGATCAAAGTTTATTCATCCTTCAAGAAGAACTTTGGGTTCAATATTACTGCAAGAAGATTGGTACTGATGAAGATTGAAGAGCTAAGGAGTATTAGAGCTAAAGATGCACTCCCAAAGACTCTAATCATCCCTTACACAGGGAGAAGAGTGCATCTAAGGCCCTACTAGCTGATGGAGTTCATGGATGACAAAGGTGTGAGAAGATTTTTCAGATTAGAAGACCAACTGAGCATCTCCATCAATGAGACTCTTTTGGAAATGCAAGGAAAGCTAAATCTCTCAGAATCTGATGAACTGGAATTCCACAGGCAACTCAAAATCAGTTTGAAGAAAACAACAGAAAGCTTGGAAAGAAATCCAGACCTTCAAGGAACTAGATAAATCTGCTCAGGCTAGAGGAGCATCTTGAAAATGACTGTGAGCAAAACTTTGTACATTTTGTTAATTGAAGCACTTTTCAGTACTATCTACTGTCTTTTAAAAGTTGTATTTTTAAGGTGTTTTGTTATCATCAAGTGTCTCTTAATTTATGGCTACAATTCCAGTAGACATAAATTGGGGGAGATTGTTGTGTATATGTTGTGTACTTGATGATTTTATGAACAAAACACCTTGGTAGATTTTACTTAGTGAAATTATGTAGCACTCGACGGATAAGGTTTATAGTCCCGACGGATGACTCTATATAGTCCCGACGGATGATGACTTATTATCCATCGAGTGAGTAGCTTATGTAACAATAAGTCTGTAGCACATTTCTGCATACACATTGTTTAGAATCTGTAGTAGTACTTAAGTCATGATGACTTTAGTTAGATATACAAAATAGGTTGATTAATTGTACATAGATGATGTCTTGTAATTCTGGATAAGTGAAATAAAGTCAAGTGCCTGATTGCTACCCGACGGATGAACAAACAATGAATTCGACGGATGATCAACAACCCGACGGATGATCAATAAATCGACGGATAAAGAATTCAAATATCTGTTGACAGTGATAACTCAGTCACATGCGTCGAGTGGATGCAAATGGAATGTGGTAGCCTATTCAACTGGGATTTCGAGAACAAAGAAGCATTGCCATTTCCATGCTATTATGAAGATATTCAAATATGCTGGATTAGAGTAATGAAGTAGCATTGTAATAGACTTGATAGTTTTGTTTTATTATCCTGTCTCATTACTTTGTAATCATGGTGATATATAAACCAAGAAGTAGCAACTAAGGAACTATCCAATCCAAGAAACAAGTAGAGAAACATTTGTAAGCAGAATCCTTAGCATTTCTCTGTATTCTTAGTTGTTCAATTGTTGTAAGCAGCTGTGAGCATTTTGCATACAGGGTTCTCTTGATATATAATATATATCTCTGGTGGAATCATTCAAATCCACCAGAAAGTTTTCAAAGACTCTTGTTTTTAATTACTTGTGTTTTGATTCATTTAAGTAATTATTCCGCATTGTGCTAATCAATTCACACTTATATATATATTCGAGTTAGAACATTTTTATTTCAAGAAAAAGTTTCAAGAATTCCATTCAACCCCCCTTCTGTAATTTTTGTCATATTGTTAAGGGACTAACAGATATAACAAATCCAAATGTAACTCTTGAAGCAGACACAAATCTTGAGAATAAAGCAAATCCTGATACTGAAAATCTGATAGCTGATTTTGACACTGATGAAAAAGTGGTCAAAGCATTGAATCAGTTGATTCTTATTACAGTAGTTGATTCTCATAATTAAAAGGTTGATGAACAAGAAAGAATTGACAGGAAAAAAGCCGATCAAGTATGTAATGATTATGTGCAGAGAATAATAAATTCAGAGAGAGAGCAATGGCATAAAGCAAAAGGAAAGATTTATGATTTACCTACAAGTTATGCTCCTATCAGAAAACAGGATAGAAGATGGAAAGATGTTTATTCATTCAGTTATTCTAAAGGGTTCAAGCATATTGAATATATGTCTGCAGGACTAAAAGATCCTATTTCAGAACATGAAGATATTGATAAGTCCATCAAGAAACCTTCTTGGGTGGAACATAATGAAAGGCTGAAGCTTGTCAAATCTCGAACCATAGGATGTATTGGCTATTCTGGAATGGAGATTCTGAGGTCTAATTTAATGGATACAAATACTCTGACTGACAATCTTGTTGAAAGAGTTACTCCTTCACATCTTAAAAAAGTTAAAGCCGTGAAGATTGTATGTAGAGAGATAAATGATAATGACGTCTGTTAGATATATTTGAGATGTCATGTCTAATATGTTTCATGTTTAGTTTTCAGATCTTAACAAACAGGAAATATCAATACTTACTGGAATCAGTACTTACTGGAAGTCATAACTTAAGGATATCAGAACTTAGTTTATCAGAAGATAAATATCAGAAGATAGATATCAGAACTTAAGTACGGGAGGACTTACAGTTAAGGAAGGAAGTTGATTTACAGGAAAGAAGATCGAGACTAATACAAAAGAAGATATGCATGGGAAGAGTTAGAAGATAAGAAGACTTGTATAAGATATATGATTGATATATTTTAGGAGACAGAATTATATTCCATATCAATTAGAAGTTATCTTGTAAATGTGTAGTATATAAACACATACATAAGTTTACACTATATGTGTTATCATTATCGAGAAGAACATACATTGTAACCTAGCAGCTCTCCTAATATTTGTTCATCACTGAGAGAGAACAGTTCCATTGTAACAGAGTTTATTATATTGAATATATCTGTTTACTATTACTTGTGTTCGAAATCGATTTAATTGTATTAAACACTGTATTAAACCCCCTTCTACAGTGTTGTGTGACCTAACAATTGGTATCAGAGCTTATCTGTTAACACACATACAGTAAGGATCCAAAACAATCATGTCTGAAGAAGCGGAAAATCCAACCAAGCCCACCAAAACTGAAGAAACTCAAAAGACTCAAACCCACAGTCGATATGAGACTATTAGGGTTCCCATACTGAGACCTTCTGAGTATCCCATATGGAAAGTGAAGATGTCTATGTTTCTGGAAGCTACAGATCCAGAATACCTTGACAGAATTAATGAAGGACCACATAAGCCAACCAAGCTCTCTGTTGTAGTTGTAGATTAGCCAGGAAAGACCATACCAAAGGATAAAAGTGAGTATACAGCTAAAGATATCTCATCCATTGCCAAGGATGCAAAGGTAAGGCATTTGCTGCATAGTGCCATTGATAATGTCATGTCAAACAGGGTAATTCATTGCAAGACTGCAAAGGAGATATGGGATGCTTTGGAGACAAGATGTCAGGGAACTGATGCAATCAAGAAGAACAGGAGGACTATACTCACTCAAGAGTATGAGCACTTTGACTCAAAAGGTGATGAGTCATTAACTGACTTATATGACAGGTTTGTCAAACTCTTGAATGATCTGTCACTGGTGGACAAGGAATATGATCTTGAAGATTCAAATCTAAAATTCCTTTTAGCTCTTCTTGAAAGTTGGGATTTGAAGTCTACTACTATAAGAGACAACTATGCTCTTGATGAAACTACTCTTGATGAAATTTATGGTATGCTCAAGATTTATGAACTTGAGATGGATCAAAGGAGCAAGAGGCATGGGAGAAAGTCAAGGACGGTTGCTCTTAGGGCTGAGGAGGAATCCCCCAAAGTGGCTGTCTCAAAGAAAGGCAAAGGAAAGGCTCTCATCATAAAGTCTGATTCAGAATCATCAAGTTCTGATGATGATGATTCAGAAACTGAAAGTTTACATGAAATAGATGCTGATTAAGAGATGATAAAATTGTGTGCTCTTATGGTGAAGGGTATCACAAAGATAGCCTACAGGAAATTCAGAAGGGGAAAGAAGTTTTCCAAGAAAGGTGGAAGTTCTGATAAGAAAGGGTTCAGAAAGTATGAAGGCAAAAGTGCAAAGTCTAACAGAGGAGACAACTCAAATGTCAAATGCTACAATTGGGGTGAAAGAGGCCACATATCTCCTGACTGCAAGAAAGGAAAGAGTGACAAAGGCAAGGCTCTTGTCACAAAGAAGAAAAGCTGGACAGACACTTCAGATTCTAAAGATGAGGAGAACTATGCCTTGATGGCAAATGCTGATAGCAGTTCTGATGCTGTTGAGTTAAAGGTACCTCAAACAACTTATGCCTTTCATACTGATGATATTATTGAGTTGAGATTATATCTTAAAACCATGTTTATTAGTTACAGAGATCAAACTTTAACATGTGAAAGAATAACTTCTGAAAATCTTGCTTTTAAAAAGAGGAATGATTATTTAGAAAAAGAGTTAGTCATGTTCTATCAAACTCAGAAAGAAAGAGACGATGCCTTTTATGTTAGAGATGAATTGCTGAAAATGAATAAATCTTTAAAAACTGAGTTAAAAAAGGAGAGAGAGATTATCAGGACTTGGACTAACTTTGGTAGAACAACTCAGAATTTATTAAGTAGTGGAAACTGGAAAGAGGGCTTAGGTTATGGAGATGATAAAAGTGAAAAAGGAACTGAACAAATTGAGCCAATTGTTGTTAAACAAACTGTTAAGCCAAAGGTAAATCCTGTTAAGTTTGTAGCTAAAACTGTAAAGTCTGATTCTGAAAAGATGAAAGAGTCTGTGACAGAAGTTAAGGAGAAGTCAACTTCTGACAAATTAGAACAGGATAAACCAGCTGAAGTCAACATAGGCTTAATGACAAAGAAGCAGTTTAAGCATGAGCTGAAAGAAATAAGGAATGTCAACAAGGTAAAGGCAGCTAGGAAAAATAGGAATTGAAAGGAAGGTGTGAATAAAAGCAATAATTATATGCATGTTCCTAATGCTCCTAGAAAGAAATGTTATAACTGTGGAAACTCTAACCATCTTGCTTCTTTTTGCAGGAAGAATAAGAATATAAACTCTTTACCTCCTAAGTCAGGAGTTAAGAGTCAGTCTGTTAGGTTTAAGCCACAAAATCCTTGTTTTCATTGTGGTAGTTTATGACATTCCATTTATACTTGTAAGGAATATCATAGTTTGTACTATGATTATTATCAAAGAAAACCTTCTTTGAAGAAAGTTGCTTTAATTCCTTCTAGTGTAAAGTCTGATACAAAGTCTGATATAAGTTCTGATAAACAACATGTTAGCATAAACTCTGATATCAAAACCGCTGCAAATGCTAACAAACTTAAAAAGGCCAAAGGATCCAAGCAAGTCTGGGTCCTTAAAACTAACCATTAGTGGTCTTTGTGATTGTAGGGCAACATGAAAAACATCCTAGTACTGGATAGTGGATGTTCAGGACATATGACTGGAAATAAAGCTCTGCTCTCAGACTTTGTGGAGAAAGCTGGCCCGGGAGTTTCTTATGGAGATGGCAACATGGGAAAAACTCTGGGATATGGCAATATTAATCTTGGGAATATCATCATTGAAACAATAGCTCTTGTCTCAGGACTTAAACATAATCTACTGAGTGTGAGTCAAATTTGTGACAGAGGTTATCATGTGGATTTCTTTGAAGAATGCTGTGAAGTTTTAAGCAATTCTACAGGCAAAGTGGTTCTGAAAGGTTACAAGCATGGTAACATTTATGAAGCCAGACTTTCAACAAGTTCTGATGGTTATGCAATCTGTGTGTTGAGTAGAGCATCAATTGAAGAAAGCTGGAATTGGCATAAAAGACTCTCTCATTTAAACTTCAACAACATAAATGAGCTTGTAAAGAAAGATCTTGTGAGAGGACTGCCAAAATCAGTATTTGCTCCTGATGGCCTTTGAGATTCATGTCAAAAGGAAAAACAAAGAAAATCTTCTTTCAAGAGCAAAATTGAGTCATCAATTCTTGAGCCTTATCACCTACTGCATGTTGATCTATTTGGTCCAGTCAATGTCATGTCTATTATAAAGAAGAAATATGTTATGGTTATAGTGGATGAGTTCACAAGGTACACTTGGGTTTATTTCCTGCACAAGAAGAATCAAACTGCATCTACTCTAACTGAACATGTTAGATAGCTGGATAAGTTGGTCAAAGATTTTGTTAAAATTATAAGAAGTGATAATGGCATTGAGTTCAAGAATTCAATCATGGAAGAGTTCTGCAAAGAACATGGAATCAAACAAGAATTTTCTGCACCTGGAACTTCACAGCAAAATGAAGTTGTAGAAAGAAAGAACAAGACTCTCATTGAAGCTGCACGAACTATGCTTGATGAAGCAAAGATGCCAACCTACTTTTGGGATGAAGCTGTGCAGACTGCTTATTTTATACAGAATGCTACACTCATAAACAAGCAAGGAAAAACACCATATGAGATGGTGAAGAAAAAGAAGTCAAATCTGAAATACTTTCATGTATTTGGATGTAATTGTTTTGTTCTTAAGACTCATCCTGAACAACTGTCAAAATTTGATCTAAAAGTTGATGAAGGAATTTTTGTTGGATATCCACTTTCCACAAAAGCTTTCAGAGTCTACAATTTAAGAACAAGGGTTGTCATGGAATCTATCAATGTATCTTTTGATGATAAGAAGATTACTGGACTTGAAGATTTCAATGAACACGATCAGCTGAGATTTGAAAATGAAGACTCAAATTTTGATTCTGTAAATTTTGATGACTTAAACTCTGATCCTGTAGGTACTGATGTCATTGAATCTGTGGTAACAACTCCAAAGGAAAATGCACCTGTCCAGGGGGAGCAAGCTGGAAATCCTACCACATCTCAAGACTCTCAAGAAGCATCAGAACCTGTCACTAGCTCTTCAAGTTCTGATTCATCTAGTTCTAATGAGCCAAATTCTGATAATTCTGGATACTCTGATACTTCAAATCCTGAAGGATCCAAGTCAAATTCTGAAGTCTCAGAGAGCATAACTACAGTGGGGCATCAGAAAATGCTGATGGAGATAGCATGGATCATGGGGGAGGATCCAGTTCTAGAAGTCAACTTCAATCTGCAAGGAAGTGGACCAAATCACATACACCTGACTTAATAATTGGAGATCCTGAAGCAGATGTCAGAACTAGAACTGCAACATCAAATGAATGTCTCTATCATTCTTTTCTATCTCAGACTGAACCAAAGAAAGTGGAAAAAGCTCGTCAAGATGTTGATTGGGTGCAAGCAATACAGGAAGAGTTAAATGAATTTGAAAGAAATAAAGTCTGGACCCTAGTGCTAAGACCAAAGAATAGATTAGTAGTTGGCATAAAATGGGTGTTCAGAAATAAAACTGACAGTGATGGCATAATTACAAGGAATAAAGCAAGGCTGGTTGCTAAAGGCTACTCTCAACCAGAGGGTATTGATTATGATGAAACATTTGCACCAGTTGCTAGATTAGAAGCCATAAGAATCTTTTTGGCTTATGCTGCTCACATAAAGTTTAAAGTCTTTCAAATGGATGTGAAGAGTGCTTTTCTTAATGGAGAATTGGAAGAATAGGTCTATGTTGAACAACCTCTAGGCTTTGTAGATTCAAAATTTCCAAATCATGTCTACAGGCTTGACAAAGCACTATATGGCCTTAAGCAAGCTCCTAGAGCATGGTATGAGACTTTAGCTCAATTCCTTCTGGAAAGTGGATTTTATAGAGGTACAATTGATAAAACACTTTTCTACCTCAACCATGGAAATGACTTACTTTTGGTACAGATATATGTTGATGATATCATATTTGGTTCTACAAATGCCAAACTCTGTGAAAGGTTTACAAAGCTAATACAGTCAAGATATCAAATGAGTATGATGGAAGAACTTCCTTATTTTTTTGGGCCTTCAAGTCAAGCAGAATGAAGAAGGTACTTTTATCTGTCAATCAAAGTACACCAGAAATTTACTGAAGAAATTTGGAATGCAAGATTGTTCAACTGCATCCACTCCCATGGCCACTGCAACCAAGTTAGATAAAGATACTGGCTTATCAGTATATATTACTAACTACAGAGGTATGATTGGTTCTTTACTCTATTTAACTGCAAGTAGACCTGATATCATGTATGATACCTGTCTTTGTACAAGATTTCAGGCTGATCCAAGAGAATCTCATTTAATAGCTGTGAAAAGAATTTTCAAGTACCTTAAGGCTGTAGCTAATCTGGGATTGTGGTATCCTAGAGAATCAGATTTGAAGTTAATAGGTTACTCATATGCAGATTTTGCAGGATGCAAAATAGACAGGAAAAGCACTAGTGGAAGCTTCCAGTTTCTTGGAGGCAGATTGGTTTCTTGGTTTAGCAAGAAACAGAAGTCAATTTCCACATCAACTGTAAAAGCAGAATATATTGCTGCAGGAAGCTTTTGTGCACAGATTCTTTGGATGAAGAATCAGTTACTGGATAATGGGTTAGAATTTTCTAAAATCCCTAATTATTGTGATAATCAAAGTGTTATTGCTATGACAAGTAATCCAGTTCAACACTCAATGACAAAGCACATCAACATTAGGTACCATTTTATAAGGGAACATGTGATGGAAGGTATAGTGGAATTGTATTTTGTTCCAACAGATCAATAACTAGCAGATATCTTCACAAAACCACTATGTGAAGCTATTTTTACAAGATTGGTAAATGAACTTGGAATGGTTTCAGGTTCTTTCTCTAAATCTGCTTAGTTTTTGTTCTTATACATCAGACTTTATGATCAGTGTTTACAGATTATCTTATCTTCATGTAATCTGTACTTTAATTAAAATTCATTAAATGCTGATTGTTATCTGATGTGGATCTTTAAACTCTGATAGTGTTTTGAATGTTCTGTGACTATTCAATCCAATGAGGATAACTGTGCTAGATGCTGACCTAGTAGTTTTTAACATACTAGAAATCCCATGTTTGAATTAGTTGTTTATGTGGAAACTCATTAACACAAGCAAATTCTGATTTTGAGCTTAGTCAAGTTTACTTTGTGTATCTTATTACTAAGTCACAAACTAGATTCTTGCTTCTTATCTGTTAAATTCTGTTGTCAGTAAATCTTAAGGATGAACTAAATGCTGATAAGCCTCACTTATCAAAAGAAAAGAAAAGAAAATAAAAGTCAGGTACTCTTTTGAGATCTAGAGTAAATATATGGAAGGGAAGACCCAAGTGCATTGCTGGTATTAAGTAATATGCATTAGAAAGTAAATAAATTTTTCTTGGTGACTTTTCACATTCTCTGATTACTGGAAAAATACTCTGATAATAGCATAAATTTTGATAAGCAGTCGTCACTCACTTACACTGAGAAGCCATTGTAAAAAGGAATTTCAAAAGATGCATAAAATGAGCACAAACAGTTGAGGTGGACTCTTGCATAAATTTGTTCTTGAGTAGACTTCATGATTGATGACAGATTTTAATCACTTTTCTTAGTTATGCCTTATTTCTAAGATGTACTGAAGTTTATCAGACTTTAATCTTTATCTGATATTCTGCTGAATGCACACACTTTCACTCCATATGAATGATGAAAATTACTGTGGTGATTAAGTTGTTTTTGACAAATAGTTAAGTGTCATTTGCATAAATTCTGAGGACAAGTTCTGATGAAAATTCTGATGATTAAACTCTGAAGAATCAAGTCAGTATTTGTATGAAGAATCACAGAAAAAGATATTCACTTTTTGAGTTCAGAAGCCATATTCCGATGACTGTTAAAATCTGATATAAGTTCAAGTTCTGATATTAAATCCTGATGGAATCCTTGATGCTTATGTGGCATTATTCTTTACTTGACTTATTTGTGGTAAAAACTGAAACAATCATATTTAATCAGAATATTTAGGTGAGATAAAAATAGTCATAATCATTAAGGGTTAGTGGTAAACATGTTTGTCTTGAAAAACTGCATGTGCAAAGTAATTGTTACTTATTTCCAGTGCCTATTAACTCCTGCTTTAACTTTTTACTGACTATTATTATTACACATCGGTCTAGGGAGATGAGGCATCATTATTTCTACTCTTAATCGTTAAATAGTCCTCGAGTCCCTTGGTATTCCATTGGCTATTTAAAATGACTGCTCATCCTTCAGTAAAATCATATCTTTTCATTTCTCTCAAACAATGGCACATTTTAGTTGGTTTTACTGCTATGGCACAGACACTGTGACCATTTTTAGAAATGGAATTCCAACTTCATATCCTATCTACAACATTTCATACGACATCTGGATTCAACTTCCAGACAACATTAAAAATGATATGTTGTCTTTCCAAAGAGAAGTTCATCTTCGTATTCTTAAACAGCAGGGGAAAATCATTCATCTTGTTGTTCTCTTTGTTGAAAGTAGGAAGAAGAATTAAATGTCATCCATCTGTATCTCTTCACCATCAGCTTTGTCATGCTTCTTAGACTAAGGTTGTTGATGATAACCATCTTAGACTAGGACTATCTTATAATTTTTGCATGTAATCTATAAATTTCATGAAATGTACTCGTTTGATATATTAATCAAATTTCTTTTAATTACAAGATTTAGTCTATGTTTATCTCATATTATGTGATTGTGAATGTTATTAGTGCAACCTGTTAATCTATTTCTTGATGAATATTTTGATTAAAACTGTGGTCACTAATAAATTGTGATAATTTGAGATACTTGAAGCACAGGTTCATGAATCAGAACTCGTGACAGTTGAAGCTGAGAATGTTGCTTCTCAGAAAGAAACAACAGCTCAAAGTTCTGATACTTTGAAAAGAAAGAAATCTGTAAGTTCTGTTGCTACTGAAGCAACTCCTTCATTGGCAAGGAGATAGAAGAAAATGAAGGCTAGGAGGTATTTGGCTAAGGCTCCATCAGAAGATACTTAAGAAGCTGAGGAAGGGGATCAGGAATCTCTGATCTCACAAGAACCAATTATCATTGAAGCACTTCCAGCTCAAGCCAAAGACACTGCTAATGATACAGTGGTTACCCCTCATGTCTCTTCTATTAAAGCTACAGATGATGCTAAAGAAAAAACTGAAAAATCTGAGATAGATATTCACAATTTGAATATACCAAATGTTCTTTATCTGGAAATTCCATCTACAAAAGCTCAGCCATCTACAGTCAACTCTCCAATTTTAAATGCTGAGATACCATCTACACCAACCACACCAGCTCTGGAGATAAATTCTTATGCTCAGAATTTAGATAATGTTATTCCTGAATCTCCAGTTGCTTCACACACTGTTGTGCTGTTAGAACATAATGAGTCTTCCTCAAGTTCTGAAGACAGTGTTTCTGTTGAGACTCCAGTTCCCATACTAGGCAAGGAAGCATTGGTGAAGAAATTTGTTAAAAAGGAAGCACCTATTCCTTGGGAGGATACTCACAGAGGTGTGGAGTGGACCAAGAAGTGGAATGACACTGATTTCATTCCAAGCTCTAAAATTCTGACAGAGGATATTTCTAAAGCTGATGAGTTGCTCACAAATGCTAATTTAAAGACACAACTCAAGATCACTGCTCTATCTACCAAACATCTTCAAGGTCTACATTCTTCTACTCATGATAAGGTTGATACACTAAAGGAAAAAGCCGATAAGCTAGATCTACAGATCAAGCTTGACAAGAACAGATATGTCAGACCTACTCTTGATAAAATTGAAGCCATTGAGAAGATTCAAGAGAAGCAACATGCCCAAATTGATGAGGTCCTGGCTAACCAAGTTTCTCAGAAAGCTCAAATGGATGAAATCCAATCTTCAGTTCAACTTCTTCTCTCTCTCTTACTTCCTGATGATACCAAAAAGGGGGAGAAGGTAGTTAAGTCCAAATGCTCACCTTCTCAAATACTGAAGAAGAAGGATGACAAAGGTGATGATCAGGGAAACTCTGATAAGAGCAGAGGTCAAGGAAAAGTTCACGGAAAATCTTCTACACTGATGCTGTGAATGCTAAAAGTCTGAAGTCAAGTTCTGATAAACAAAGTCTGATGTTAAGTTCTGATATTCTGATTCAGTCAGGATCTAAAGACCCTCAGAAGTTTTTACAAACTCTGAAGCTAAAGGGGAAGCAGACTACTGTTTATTACAAAGATCCTAAAATCCAGACACTTGATGAGAAGATAGCTAGAAGATTATTTCTGAAACAAAATCCAGGAATGGATTTGGAAACTCTCAAGGAGAAAGAAGCTAGATTTGCAGCTGAGAAGACAAATCTTAAGTCTAAAGCTTATGATGCAAAGAAACCTCTAAGGCCTAAGGAAAAAGGCATTGTGATCAGGGAAAAGTCAAATTCTGAGACTTCAAAGTCCAAGACTAGATCACAAACTGAGATTGATCCTAAGTCAAAAGGAAAAGAAAAGGTTGGTAAACCTTTAAAGATTGAGAAAAAGATAAGTTCTTCCGTTCCAGTCTATCAAACTACAATGCATGATGATGATTTGATAGAAGATGAAACTGTTCAAATTTTGAAGAGAAGAAAGATAATTAAAGAATCTAAAATAACCTCTGACACTGCTCAAGTTGTTCAGAATGAAGAACAGCAAGTTACAGAAGAAACAACAAATTCTGATCAAGTTGATTTGAAAAAGATGACAATTGCTGATAAGAAAAAGCTGTTATGGAAGAAAGCTACTCCAGTTGAACCAAAATCCAATCTTATGATTAATCAACTCGCAACATTTAGGTTGAGATCCAAGAAACCTAGAGATAGAGCTGGATTAGGTTCTGATGAAGAGAAGATACAAATATGAGTAGAAGTTACTTTAAGAGATTCTTTCATGTTGATAGACAAACCATATGAACGAATCAAACAAAAGCACCTTGACAAAGTGTTATCTGCTCAAATTATGATAGATGCTCATGATAAGGATAATCTAAAGGAGAAATTGATTTTATTTCTCACTCATGGACTAACTTACAGACTAGCTGATATTGATGTGCTAACGAAGTCTGTCAGAGAACTTCAACATATTCACTATCTTCTGGAAGTAAAATCTGATGTTACAAGAAGATGGTCAGAATACATTTTGAAGGCTATAAGAGATCTATTTAGAATCTCTGGTACAAAGACTTCTCAGTATATACCAATGATTACTGAAGATGTTGGAAGAGAAATTCCTATGCTGAAGAACTCTGCTAAGGTAGAAGTTATTCTGAAAGGAAGATGCTTATGTTATAATGAAAACTCTTCACATCCTAGACTTATCAGACTTGATGATGGACTTGAAAGAACATCAATTCAAGCTCTCAGAGCAACCATTTATCAAATTGGTGACAGTAAAGATGAAGAACTGATGCAGGTCAAAACACAGTTAGTTGAAGTTCTGAGAAAAGCTGAAGATAAGCTGGTAAAAGATTTTGTTAAGAATCATTATGGTTTCAGATTGATCTAGTGATGTTGGTAAAGCTACAAGGACTGTAAGTTGTAGTTAATAGTCTTATTAAACTCTCATTACATTTGAACTTAAATGTTTTTGACATCATCAAATCTATTAACTTGTATATTTTTGCACAATTTACAAGTTGGGGGAGATTGTTAGATATATTTGAGATGTCATGTCTAATATATTTCATGTTTAGTTTTCAGATCTTAACAAACAGGAAATATCAGTACTTACTGGAAGTCAGAACTTAAGGATATCAGAACTTAGGTTATTGGAAGATAAATATCAGAAGATAGATATCAGAACTTAAGTACGGGAGGACTTACAGTTAAGGAAGGAAGCTGATTTACAGGAAAGAAGATCGAGACTATTACAAAAGAAGATATGCATGGAAAGAGTTAGAAGATAAGAAGACTTGTATAAGATATATGATTGATATATTTTAGGAGACAGAATTATATTCCATATCAATTAGAAGTTATCTTGTAACTGTGTAGTATATAAACACAGAAATAGGTTTACACTATATGTGTTATCATTATCGAGAAGATCATACATTGTAACCTAGCAGCTCTCGTGATATTTGTTCATCACTAAGAGAGAACAGTTCCATTATAACAGAGTTTATTATATTGAATATATCTGTTTACTATTACTTGTGTTCGAAATTGATTTGATTGTATTAAACACTGTATTCAACCCCCTTCTACAGTGTTGTGTGACCTAACAACGTCAGATAGGAGATGTTGTACTTTTTGAGAGATGGTAAAGTAAAGAGTTTTACCTTGCAGCAACTCTTGATGTAGATTGTGACAGAGTTGAAATACATTCACTATCTTCTTAGAGCTGAGAATAATATCACCAGAAATTGGTCTTTTATAATACTTGAAATTATCAAAAGAAGAGTCATGACCAAAGATGATAACAATGGTGATTATGTTACTATGTACAAAACTTATAGCGGTCAAGAAATGAAGATGCAAAAGGGAGATGCAGTTCTAAAAGTTTTTCTTAACAATCCCCAGTTATCCTTCAGTCTTGATCATGAAGATGTTAGTTTGAGCTGTATACTGATTGGTGATCTTGAATTGAATACAAGTTCAATTTCTAAACTGAGATCAACCATCTATCAGCTTGAAGAAGATACTGAAGAGAAGAGAGAGTTGAAGAAAAAGCTTGTTAAAGTCCTACAAGACAAGGAGGAAGAAAGGTTGAACAACTTTCTGGAAACAACTGTCAATTATCTTAGGATACTGAAGTAAGCTTTACTCCTTGTACATTTTGTAATTGGTTTTGGCATCATTGAGAATGGAATTTGTGCTTCATTACATAAAGCATAAATTATGGGAGATTGTTACATGTTGATTCTCAATGATCAGAAGAAACTCAGGATCTGGCTGCATTTTAGATGTCATCAGTATTTGGTGTGTCGTCAGGATTTGACACATCATCAGTATTTGCATGTCATCGACATCTGGAGGCGGTCAGCTATGAAGATTGATTATGTTCCTTAATTTGAGGGATGAATGTCTATTATGTTCTGAGTTATAGGACTTTATATATTTAGTTAAAGATATGTATCATTTTCTGTTAGTATTTGATAGTACATATCTTAGATTGATTTGTAGCAGCTGTGTAATATATAAATACGATTTAGGTCATCACATAGTATCTCGAGCATTGTACGACCTAGCAGCTCTCAAGAACATCAGTATTTCTTGAGAGAGTTTGTAACAGTTTTTATCAGAAATATAAATAACTGTTATATTTTTCATACTTGTTCGAAACATTTATACAATTGTATCCAACCCCCTTAAACAATTATATTATTACCGGGCAACATATATTAAATAATTAAATGAGAAACTGCAATTTATAGGAATCTAGTTACAATGAAGAAGTTGCACCTAATTGAAAAAGGAGAATACGAATAGTTTTAAATTTTCTTTTGTTAGTGGTTAGTTTTAGCCTCAGTTAAAAAAGTAAAAAATGTGCCTTTTACGTAAGATTTTCGGATCTTGTACTCAAGTATAATATCAATATTTAAAATTATAAAATTTAAATAACATTAAAAAAAATAGTAACGATTTCTGAGGCGTTAAATAATTTCTCGCGTACCGTGCTAGGTGACGGTGTTATAGTTTTTCTTTAGAAAAATTTATATATATTTATATTTTAGGTTTTAAAAAAATAAAGATAGTTTTGATTTGATTTTATTTTTTGATATTTGAAATTTAAAAATAGATTAAAGAATATGAAGAGTTCAAGAAAGTATTTCACAATGATATTTTTTTTCACACACTCCACGTAACTGTAGAAAAAAATATATATATATATATATAAATAAAAGTGGTCGATCGAGTTATGATGTAACCTTATAACATAAATAAATACCAAGATAAATTTTATAACTACTATTTTTTTTTGAAATGCAAATTAAGATTTAAAAAAAAATAAAAGAATAGTTAGCATCTACAATTATAAGTTTCGCGTCCTAGTGTATCATTAATTCATTGTATTGTTTTTGAAATTGGATGCATGTATGATAATAAAAAGATTTAATTTTTATTTGGTATTTAAAGAATAAGAAAGGTAAGAAGATAAAGTCACAGAAAAATTAACCCTAATATCATAAAAAAAACTAACTTTATTAAGAATCCTTAACCTTGGGCTTTGAGCTGACACCCTATAATTTTGTTTTACCATCAATATTGACGAAAATATTAACACATAACATTATGCTATGTAGCTTATAATATTAAAATTATAAAAAAAAACAAAAATGAACTTATAAAAGACCTTATATATTTTTCTTTTGTAATTGCATGGCTCAAATACATAGTGTACCTTGATTCCAAGTCTGTAAATATGTATACAGTTAAACCCCCGAATATAGGCTACATAACATGTTAATACATAGGGTGCACCATGATACCAAACCTGTAAATAGGTATACTGTTAACTCCCCGACATCTTCAAATATATTTTGAGGATTTATTTACTGGTGGCTGACAGACTACTATGCCAAAATATCTTTGCTCTACTTACCTCCGATCTTTTTTAATCATGAAGCTTTTTTTTTGCATGATCAACTGATGATTTCCAAAAGTGGTGAATCCTGATGCAACCAAAACTTGCTAAATTTTTTTTGAATTAGTTTCACATGCATGGTGCTTTACACAATAATTGAAGATCTTAAAATTTGTACCTTTAAAGAGATATGAGTCCTCACTAAATATATACCTTTAAAAGAACCTAATTTTGCATATTTGTAGTCGAAAACCTAGTTATCTATCAAACCTGCAGATTTACCGAAATTCAAATTAGCCATTAGTACTATAGTTACATTGTTAGAAAAAATTGATGATATCAGTATTTAACTATCAGAGTTTTCCAATCGATATTTGATATCATAGTTTGACAGAGATGACGTCATTGACATTTATCCTCAGTATTTACTCACATTAGTATATGTCAAGCTGGAAATTAAGAGATATCAAATGAGGATATATTTACAGTGATATGTCAATGTAGGACTTTAAAGGGTTTTTTAGCACATACACGCAGCGAAAATGTAAATTTAAATCTTAAAAAAACGAAACCCTCCGCAGGATCCATGCGAAAAATAATATTTAATTAGTAGTTCAGTATGTTTACCTTAAGAAGCTTTACGTTAATGGAAAGATGGAGGTCTTTAATGGCGATCCAAAAACGATGAACGGAGATCCTTAGCAGCTGCTCCTCAAGTGTGAAGCACTCCACCGGTATCCACCAAGAAAACGATGTAATGAAGGAGGAGATGGAGAGAATTAGGGTTTTGTAAATCTTTTTGGTTGAGGCAAAAATTGGGTTTATAATAGTATATTTATAGGCAAAATTTTCAGCTGAAAATTTTCCCATAAAATATTATTATTATTAACCCTTTATTATTCTCACTAATAATTAAAACACCTTTTAATTATTAATCCTTTTTCTAAACTCTTTAGAAATAATTCTCTCACTTGATTTAATTTCAAAAAATTAAATTCTTAATTAATAATATTAAGAACCTTTTCTTAATTAATTTATAATCAATTAAATCTCATTTAATCAATTATTAAATTTTCTAATTAATTATTTATTTCATAAATAAATAATTATCAGCCATTATTAATTAATTCCTCCACCATTAAATCATTCTCTTTTATGGTGTGACCCTGTAGGTTCAATATTAAGCCGATAGTAGAAATAAATAATAATAAAACTATTTTATCATTATTTATATAAATTCTCTAATTCATTAAAAATGATTAATTAATTAATCATATTTATTCTACATCGTGAGGGATACTTCTCAGCATATCGCGACTATCCGGATAATACGAATTCACTGCTTAGAATACCAAGAACCTATTTAGTGAGTAGTTACCGTACAATTAATTCTTTCTACCCTGCAATGTCATGATTAAATACAAGGCATAGAACTTGTGTCAAGCCTATCTTATTTAATCACTTGCTTTCCCATTCACTATGCTTAGTTCTATTTAATGTAAATTAGAAACTCCTTTCTAATTTCATTCACTCTGGCCAGAGATTCCTGAACTAACATAAGTGGATCAGCATTGAACATTCTCTTCCTACACTGGAAGGGGTAGATCCTTTATTGATCATACACTATCTTCGTGTATAAATTCATATACCCAGTAGAGCCCTTATAATTGTCCCTTGAGACTAAGAACTAAACCAAAGCATAGTTCAGTGTACACAAGATGACTATGATGACCTCAAGTCTAAGGATACTTATACAACTATCACTATGTGAACAACTGCTGACATGTGAGTGAACTCCATCAGTTGTTCAGCTGTGTGAGTCTTGTTCAGTGAACTTATTCTATAATAAGCACCTACATACTAGCTATAGTGTCACCACACAAATGTCTATGAGAACAGACATCCTTAATAATGAAGCAAGCATAGTATGTACCGATCTTTGCAGATTACTTATTACCAGTTAGTAATCCTACGACCAGGAAATATTTAAGTTCAAATTTATCATCTTTAAGGTCTCATTATTATGATCTCATCATAATCCATAAAAAACTTTTATTAATATCAATGAAATCAAAACAGATTACATAAAAGTTATTCCTAAATCATCATACATGATTGGACTTAGGACACATCTCTTTCAATCTCCCACTTGTACTAAAGCCAATCACTCTGGTATCTAATACCCATCTTGTCTTTACGACGATCAAAGTGACTTTGAGAAAGTGGCTTTGTTAAAGGGTCTGCTATGTTGTTATATGTGTCAACTCTCTTGACGTTGACATCTCCTCTTTTAACAATCTCCCTAATCTGATAAAAGCGTCACAAAACATTTCCTATAAGAAGTATGTCATCCACATATAATACAAGAAATGTTACCGCACTCCCACTATCCTTTTTGTAGACATATGGTTCATCTATGTTTTTTATAAAACCAAATTCTTTGATTGTCTCATCAAAACGGATGTTCCATCTATGAGAAGCTTGCCTTAAACCATATATGGTTCGCAGCAGCTTACACACTAGGTGTTCATTTCCCTTGGAAAGAAAACCCTCTGGTTGTGTCATATACACTTCCTCTTCAAGTTCCCCATTGAGGAAGGCCGTTTTCACGTCCATTTGCCAGATCTCATAGTCGCAGTAAGCAGCAATCGCAAGCAAAATCCGAATTGATTTTAGCAGGGCTACAGGAGAAAAAGTTTCATCAAAGTCAATCCCTTGCCTTTGTTTGAATCCTTTTGCCACGAGCTTGGCCTTATAGGTCTCCACCTGGCCATCTGCTCCAATCTTTCTTTTGTATACCCACTTGCAACCAATAGGCTTAACACCTTCAGGCGCCTCAACCAGAGTCCATACTTGGTTGGTATACATAGATTCCATTTCGGATTTCATGGCACTATGCCATTTCTCTGAGTCAACACTACTCATAGCCTCATTATAGATCACAGGGTCGTCATCATCAATGATTGACAACTCATTATCATTCTCAATGACAAGGCCATAATATCTCTCAGATTGGCGAGACACTCTCCATGACCTACGAATGGGCTGTTCCACAGAAGGTTGTTCAGTCTGAACAGGTGTTTCCACTTGATCCGTAGTAGTTTGTGCTTCTTGAACTTCATCAAGTTCAATTTTTCTCCCACTGTTTCCTTCAAGGATAAACTGCTTTTCCAAGAAGGTAGCATGTCTGGAGACAAACACCCGATGATCGGTGTAAAAGTAATACCCTAAAGTCTCTTTAGGATATCCCACAAAATTACATTTTACAGATCGAGATTCCAGCTTATCCGGGTCAACTTTCTTGACATAAGTTGGACATCCCCAAATCTTAACGTATTTAAGACTCAGTTTCCTTTCTTTCCATATCTCATATGGTGTTTGAGGAATAGATTTGGAAGGCACCTTATTCAGTAAATATGCTGAGGTTTCCAATGCATAACCCCACAGGAATACTGAAAGATTCGCATAGCTCATCATGGACCGAACCACGTCTAACAAAGTTCGATTTCTGCTTTCAGATACCCCATTTAACTGTGGAGTATATGGAGGAGTCCACTGGGAGACTATACCATTTTCTTTGAGATAATCTAGAAACTCTCCATTCAAGTATTCACCACCTCGATCTGATCGAAGAGTTATAATACTGTGTTTGGTTTGTTTCTCCACTTCATGTTTATATTCTTTGAACTTTTCAAAGGCTTCAGACTTGTGTTTCATCAAATACATATATCCGAATCTAGATCTATCATCTATAAAAGTAATGAAGTACGAAAATCCACCCATGGCTTGCGTAGATATTGGTCCACATACATCTGTGTGTACCAATCCTAGCAAATCTACATCCCTCTCTCCATGTCCACTAAATGGAGATTTGGTCATTTTACCCAATAGACAAGATTCACATGTAGGATATGATTCAAAATCAAAGGGGTCAAGTAACCCTACCTTATGCAATGTCCGCAGTCTATTTTCACTAATATGACCTAGCCTACAGTGCCATAAATAGGTCAGATTTTCATCATCTCGTTTTCTTTTATTAGTTTGTTCAATCTGAAGTAAATCATGCTCTACGTCACATATATACAGACCATTATTTAAAATTCCACGTCCATAAAAAACATTATCTCTAAGAATAGAACATTCATTATTCTTAATAATAAATGAAAAGCCATTCAAATCCAACATAGGAATAGAAACAATATTCCTCACAATAGAGGGAACGTAATAACAATTATTTAAAATAATAGTCTTGCCCGTAGGCATATGTAAACTAAATGATCCTACAGACATGGCCGCAACCCTTGCTCCATTGCCCATACGTAGAATCACCTCATCTTTTTCAAGAGTCCTACTTCCCTTTAGTCCTTGCAACGAATTGCAAATATGAGAACCACGGGCGATATCTAATACCCAAGTAGAAATTTGACCTAGTGACATATTAACTTCGATCATGAACATGCCTGAATCAGAAGCGGTAGTCTCACTATCCTTCTTCTTCTTCAATTCTGCAAGGTAAACCTTGCAGTTCCTCTTCCAGTGCCCCAACTTGTTATAGTGAAAGCAAACAACTAAATTAGGAACAGTCAACTTGTGAGCATCTAGTATGCTCCAGAGTGATAGTGTAGAAGACATGACGAATATAGTAAATCTGTAAATAATAAACACATAACAACACTTAGCAAATATTCAATTTCATTTCAAAACACTATATGAATCGGGTCTTTATTCATAAGTGGCTCCCACTAGTTTATCTAATTTATACAATAAGTGAAAATTAAGCATTCATAATGCTAGTGGGAATAGGGATCCTACATTCCATTACACAGCCTCGGTTGTAGCACGAAACATCATGTGATATTCAATAGGCAGACAACTCTTGTCAATTACATCTTATGTTATTCCCTAATATAACTTTAGCCTCTTGAATAATTGAGTCACGGCTGTGGCACGACAAACTCAATATTCTAAGTCAAGTCTAACCCAACATTTCGTACAATTGAATCAGTCTCCAACGGCCCACGGCTGTAGCACGTAATGACCTTTAGATTCTAATTCAATGTACACATCTCTATGTAATAGACAAGTATTTCTTATTTCGAAATCAAAGCCCTCAGCTGTAGCACGAAACAACAATGATTTAAAAATAAGAAACACTTTCTACCATGTTGGAAGGCTATGACTGACACAAGCCCGTTGTGTCATTGGCCAATTACTACTTGATATTATTTAATTTTAGAGGGATTATATTATGTTACAATCATAATCATATTATAAAGAGATTCTTCCTTTTAAATTAAATATTTCAAATCAATAATTGATAATCAGATGATTCCCAGATCGGGGGAGCATTGTCAAGAGGCGTCACTTAATACCCCTTTCTTATAGATAGAAATCTGCTTTTGATAGAATCATCATTTCTCTCAATATTGAAAATTCATATTTAATTATGTGTTTCATAAACACAAGAATCTCATGATTGTATTCATAATATTATTGTTAAGGCAAGAAATGATTCTTATTCTAGATTTTCTAGAGCACGCCTTATATTGATTTAATTTCACCTAAATCTATCATCGCATGGTAAACATAGGCATATATCTCATATATAAAATTAAATAAACAAGTAAATGTAAAGTGCAATAAAGTAAATGTGTTTGGTTATGGCCCCATCCTATGTGATCTTTATCAAGCTCATGATAAAGATCAAGGTCAATTTAATATAGTGATGGAAATAAATACAACTACTTATTACATAAGTCTTCTTCTTTGTTTAGACTTCTTGTGCCTCGTCTTCTTCTTCGTATCACCTCCATTGGATAGCCTTCTTGAGTCTTCAATTACATTACATGATTGAAAGTAAAACTAATCTAATGAACTTACAAGAATAACTTGAGTTACATTCGAGATTTATGATTACAAAGATTGACGATATGCAAGTCGTATTTAAAACTAAAACCAAAACCATTACACTAAGGTTGAAAGGCCATAACCATCCACCATGCTCATACAACACATAAAAGCATGTTAAAACACATAATCTGATCTTAACATATCATATTATCCATGATCTAATCATAAAAAAAAATATGACAAGAATCAGAAAAATCAGAATCAAATCAGAAAAACAAGAATCACTGTTTACGGGCAGTAAACGACGTCAAACGCCTTACAGACGAGTCGTTGATAGCTTTAGCAATCAGTTTTGTTCAGACGCTCGTTTACCTATGGAATAGGGTATTCGTTTGCGTAAATCGGACACCAGACCCTGATTTCAGCAAATCTGCAGCAGCCAATTCAGAATCCGTATCTAATATGATTCTCATAATTAGAACAAACATAAATCATGTATATATCAGTATATATACAGATTACATAATCATCTTATGATTATACAACTCACATGAATGTCATATATTCAAAACCATACATATATAAGCATATTATATCAACATCAAATCATGGTGAATCACGTACATGCTCATATATCGAAAACAGTTAAACACATAAACGAATTAAAAAAATTTCGCAAGTAGCTCTGATGCCATTGAAGGGTTTTTTAGCACATAAAGGCAGCGAAAACATAAATTTAAATCTTAAAAAAACGAAACCCTCCGCAGGATCCATGCGAAAAATAATATTTAATTTGTAGTTCAGTATGTTTACCTTAAGAAGCTTTACGTTAATGGAAAGATGGAGGTCTTTAATGGCGATCCAAAAACGATGAACGGAGATCCTTAGCAGCTTCTCCTCAAGTTTGAAGCACTCCACCGGTATCCACCAAGAAAATGATGTAATGAAGGAGGAGAAGATGGAGAGAATTAGGGTTTTGTAAATCTTTTTGGTTGAGGCAAAATAGGGTTTATGATAGTATATTTATAGGCAAAATTTTCAGCTGAAATTTTTTTCCATAAAATATTATTATTATTAACCCTTTATTATTCTCACTAATAATTAAAACACCTTTTAATTATTAATCCTTTTTCTAAACTCTTTAGAAATAATTCTCTCACTTGATTTAATTTCCAAAAATTAAATTCTTAATTAATAATATTAAGAACCTTTTCTTAATTAATTTATAATCAATTAAATCTCATTTAATCAATTATTAAATTTGCCAATTAATTATTTATTTCATAAATATATAATTATCAGCCATTATTAATTAATTCATCCACCATTAAATCATTCTCTTTTATGGTGTGACCCTGTAGGTTCAATATTAATCCGGTAGTAGAAATAAATAATAATAAAATTATTTTATCATTATTTATATAAATTCTCTAATTCATTACTACATCGTGAGGGATACTTCTCAGCATATCACGACTATCCGGATAATACGAATTCACTGCTTAGAATACCAAGAACCTATTCAGTGAGTAGTTACCGTACAATTAATTCCTTCTACCCTGCAATGTCACGATTAAATACAAGGCATGGAACTTGTATCAAGCCTATCTTATTTAATCACTTACTTTCCCATTCACTATGCTTAGTTCTATTTAATGTAAAGTAGAACCTCTTTTCTAATTTCATTCACTCTGGCCAGAGATTCCTGAACTAACATAAGCGGATCAGCATTGAACATTCTCTTCCTACACTGGAAGGGGTAGATCCTTTATTGATCATACACTATCTTCGTGTACAAATTCCTATACCCAGTAGAGCCCTTTTAATTGTCCATTGAGACTAAGAACTAAACCAAAGCATAGTTCAGTGTACACAAGATGACTATGATGACCTCAAGTCTAAGGATACTTATACAACTATCACTATGTGAACAACTGCTGACATGTGAGTGAACTCCATCAGTTGTTCAGCTGTTTGAGTCATGTTCAGTGAACTTATTCTATAATAAGCACCTACATACTAGCTATAGTGTCACCATACAAATGTCTATGAGAACAGACATCCTTCATAATGAAGCAAGCATAGTATGTACCGATCTTTGCGGATTACTAATTACCAGTTAGTAATCCTACGACCACGAAATATTTAAGTTCAGAGTTATCATCTTTTAGGTCTCATTATTATGATCTCATCATAATCCATAAAAAGCTTTACTCTAAACTATGGTATATCTTATTTAAACACTTAAATAGATAAAGCCCGCAATAAAACCAAAACAAGTCTTTTATTAATATCAATGAAATCAAAACAAATTACATAAAAGTTATTCCTAAATCATCATACATGATTGGACTTAGGACACATCTCTTTCAGACTTTACTTAATGTAGTAATCAATAGATGGATATGTATTAGGATTCCATATTTTGTTAGAAGAAATTGATGATACCAACTTATAAACTATCAGAGTTTATTATCAATATTTGATATTAAAGTTTAGCAGAAGGTGACGTCATCATCATATGTCATCAATATTTGCTGATCGGTAATTAATATCAGTATTTAGTCACTTCAGCTGAAAGTTAGGAGATATCAAAGATGGAAAGAATTTGCAGAATTCAAGTCGGTGAAGGACTTTACTTCTAGTAGCAATCAAATTAAGGATATATTTCATGATTCCTTATTGTAATAGAATAGGATTCCTAATTTGATTGTGTAGTTGTGTATTATATAAGCAGATATTAGGTTAACACTTTATGTGTCGCGTATTGATATATCTTTTGTGTAACCTAGCAGCTCACAAGGATATATGTTCATCATTTGAGATATTAGTTTGTAATCAGTTTTTATCATTCAATACAAAACTGTTTATCCTGTTGAGTGCTTAGTTCGATTTATCTGCATAAACTATATTCAACCCCCTTTTACAGTTGTATTAAGGACCTAACAATTGGTATCAGAGCTTGTTGTTGATATACAAACAGTTTAAGATCTAAAATTAATTTATAATGACAGATAAAGAACCTCAACCGAATCTCCCACCTCCTCCACCAGCCAATCAACCCATCAATCATAATATGAGCAGATATGAGGCTATCAAGGTTCTCATACTGAAGATTCATGAATATCCAATATGGAAGGTGAAGATGGCCATGTGTCTGGAAGCAACAGATCCTAAATTTCTAAGCAAGATCTGCGATGGTCTACAGAGGCCAATGAAGGAAGCTGTTGTTGTTGCTGGCGAAGAAGAAAAGATGGTTGATAAGGATAAGAAGGACTATACTCCTGAAGATCTTTCATCCATTATGAAAGATGCAAAAGTGAGATATATTCTTCACAGCAGTCTTGACAGTGTTATGTCTAACAGAGTTATTGGATGTAAAACTGCCAAAGAAATTTGGGACACTTTGGAAGTAAAGTGTCAGGGAACCACTGCTATCAAGAAGAACGGAAGGACAATACTTACTCAAGAATATGAACACTTTGACTCAAAATCTGATGAGTCCTTGACTGAAATCTATGACAGGTTTTAAAAGTTGATCAATGACTTATCTCTGGTTGACAAAGAATATGATCTTGAAGACTCTAACTTGAATTTCCTTCTTACTCTCCTTGAAAAGTGGGACTTGAAAGTCACATCAATCAGGGATAGTTATGAATTAGATGATATATCTCTAGATGAGATCTATGGTATACTGAGACTCATGAACTGGAGATGGAGCAAAGGAATAAGAGGACAGGACTAAGAGCAAGACAGATTGCTCTCAAAGTTGTAGAGAAGCCAAAGGAGAAAGCCATGAGAAAAAGCCACTCCAAAGGAAAGGCTATGATTATAAATTCTGAAAACTCCGATAGTGAATTAGACACTGAAAGTGATCATGATAACTATGAATATATTGAGCAAATGGCAGCCATTTTGGTTAAAAGCTTCAAGAAGATGGTCTACAAAAACTTTAAGAACAAGAACAAGAGATTTTCCAGGATAACAGCCCTTTTGGATGTTTATATATGATATTCTTTGAGTATAATAGTTTTTATATGTCCAGAATAAAATATAGATAATTGTGATATTTTCTGGTAATTTTTGGATTGTTATATAATTTTATAATGATTTATAGATTTAATAATTATTTTTCGTATAATTACCAAACTATTTTATAAAGCCGGGAATCGTCCAACCTCAACCGTTTTTACGTTTTTACGTTTTTACAACCCGAAACTCTTCCGAAAAATCCTTCCTAACATAATCTGATAATTTCGGACATTTTCCGTATTTTAACTTTTTCGATCCGGAGTACGGTTTGATCCGTACGAGTCCCGATGCAAAATTTTTGATACAATAGTCATTTCGTTAGATCAATAAAACCCGTATTCTCGAGAGACGAGATATTTTTACATTATTTTCTCATAGTGTGTTTTATAAGAAGTTTGGTTTGATAATTATCCAAATCTAATATTAAATGGTATCGTTTTTATAGTTACTTAGCGGCTAAGTAATCTATTTTCAGATCTGATATGATCCAATGGGATACTTGTTACGTGTTTAAGATGCATTTATAAGAATTGATATGTAATATAGATGCGTGTTTACTTGCGTTACTAGTTTTATATCGTTTTATGTGTGTTGAATGTATTTTATGCGTTTTCGAGTTTTTTCTGTTAATTTAGAAATCGTTTTATTTTTCACAAATAAACGGACCGGGACCCCACCGGGACGTCAAAGCCCACAAAATTCATGTTTTTATTTTTATAAAATCATTCGTATTTCAAATATCCAATTTTTTTGTATTTTTGGAATATTCGTAATTTTTGGGAAAGTTTGACATCATTTTTGTATTTATTGGATCAAATATTATTACCCGTTAATTATTAATTTTGGGCTAATTATTTTTATTAAATGATATAATTAGGCTCCAAATAATTCTAGGGGTATTTTTGTGTAAGTATAAATAATTTTTATTTAATAATAATTATTATTAAAAGATTCAGATTTTTATTTTATTTTTCAGAAAATAGAAAACAATTATGTGGAAAATCTGTTCTTGGTGTTCTTGAGCTTCTAAGAATCAAATCAATATTTGAACATGATTCTGGTATCGTATCTTGATGTTCCAGTAGCCGATTTGAAGCCCTCAATCTTCTCTTTCTCAATCTACCAACAAATCGTTTCAACGATGGGTAATTTTACAATTTAAATTTTAAGGTTTATAATCCGAATTGGGGGTTTCAACTGTGGGGATTTTCTGTTGATTTTGAGGGTTAAATAAGCTTCCCTATCTTGTTTAGTTTCGATTCGTATATGTATTACAATTGTTTATATGCTAAATTAATTGATCGAGTTAATCGATTTTAATCGATTGTTTGATTCGATTTTCTGAGTTCTTGTGAAAGAATTGTCAATATATGATTATGTGGTTAACTTGGTTGGATTCCCAGCTTCGTTTTAAGCTATGAATCTCTGAATTTGGTTGTGGTTTGCGAGTTTCCGAGTTACCGCCGGTGGGATCTTTGAGTTCCGCCGGAAAACTCTTTGAACTCGTCGGAAATCGACGAGTGAGTCACGAATGATTGCCGGGTTTATTGAATTCAAGTATGGACGTGATGTTGAGCATATTAGGAATGAAATCCAGATTGTTAAGTGTTGCTTGTGGGCAAATCGGAGCCCCGTCGGAACTGGAGCAACTCACCAGATTCTGCACTTTTTCCGGTGAGTTCTTCGTGTTCTTGAAGACCCGATAACCCGGTTGGCAGACCCGGCTTCGACCCGGATTTGATCCTATTTCCCCCAATTCAAATGTCTAAAAACTGTTTGGGCATAATTTGTTTTAAAAATAAATCAAAATTCTTACTTTTATTTCAATTATTACTTCAAAATTTCAAAATCAATTTGGTTAATTATTTTTAAATAATTAACTGAATTATTTTAATTCCAAAAAATTATTTTCTTTTATTATTTTCAAAAATCCAATTTGATTTGATTATTTATAATTTGTTTTAGTTAATTATTTATGGATTTAATTAATTGATTAATTCACTTAATCAATTAATTTTATTTATAAATACTTAAATAAAATATAAATTATTTATAATTAATTAAAATAATTCCTAAACAATTATTTTTAAGCTTTTAAAGATTATATTTTGGTATCTAAAAATCAATTAATATTATTATTAATTGATTTATTTCCATTTTATTCTTATTTTATTCGTAATAAATAAACCGTTCGTCCGTTTAATACGAAATGAACGCGTATAGACTCAGGAAAATATTCTGCTTTCATTAATAATACTTTCGAGACCCAAAATATTTTGTTTCGAAAGGTCACTTATTTTGCAAGTCAGTTCTGAGTCGCTTATTTATCTAAAAGTCGTATTTTTTTCTGATATCAGTTTTAAACATACCGAGTCGAATGTTTTGACGAACCGAGTCATAAATTATATGAATTATGTGATACGTGAGTTATGTGTTTACGTGTTATGTGAATTACGTGCGTACGTGGGTCAAGAAGCTTGTGTTTGACTATTTCCTTTATGTGTGGGGTATCGTATGGGTAGACGATAGGGTTTTGACGCGCAGTTCATTGAGTTATTATCGTATAAACGATTAAAGTGTATATTTTAATTATAGATGCGGATTGCTCGAGTTGATCAGGACCAGACATTGGGGAAAATGAGATGAAGTGATATTGGATATCTGGCTTCTAGAAATCACGGGAGCACTACATCAGTGAATTATCGAAGGGAAAGACGGTGAGACCTTGAGATGACAGACTGAGATAATTGCATTTCTACGAGTGTGACTAACTACTAAAAACCCAAAGGCAAGTATCCCGTTCATCACTTATTGTTCAAGTGATATTTATTTTAAATCTTATCATGCACGTATTGATTTCCCTATTCTCAGTTCAGAATAGATAAATGTTTTACATGTCGCTGAATTAAATGATTCTGTTTATGCAAGTACTTGTTATTCCCAGTGGACTAACAATGAGATTTACAGAAGGGGGTTGAATGTAAATCTCAAAACTTTTTTAAGTTTTCAGTAGTTTCTAAGGCTAAGTGTTTTAGTGACCCAATGTGTGTGAATTGCTTGAAGCTAATACAGACAGATATATATATTCAAACACAAATGTAAAGAACACAAAGAACTTAAAAACTTTTCTGGTGGATTTGTTGTTCCACCAGAGATGTGTTATTTCAGAAAATTTGTGATTCAAAGAATTAAATCACAGCTGCTTTCTAGTACAAACTAGATGATTTTCTCTCTGGATATTTCTAAACAGCTCAGGAAAATTCTTATCTAATTACTAGCTGCTACTTGGTTTATATATCACCAAGTTTACAAGTGAAGACAAAACTGTAAAATACAATTAAAAAGATTCTTCACATGTTTCTTCTTCATTTCTCTATCAAATGCAATTTAGGCTTGGCTGTAGATCTTTGAATACTTTCTTGTTTGCATCAGAATGGAAATGCTGCATTTTCTTGATTCCTCCTAGAGGCTTCCACATTCCAGTTTGTCTCTGTCAACCCATGTGCCTCTGTCAGCTTGTGAATTGTCACTATCAACTGCTAATGAACTAAGCATTCGGTGAAGCTTTCATCCGTTGATGCATTATCCGCTGAGGCTTTATCCGTTGAAGCTTTATCCGTTGATGCATTATCAGTTGAAGTCTTTATCCGTTGAAGCACTCATCCGTTGATGGATATTATCCGTTGAAGCATTAGAGACATCCGTTGAAGCTTTGTTTCTTATCCGTTGAAGGTCTTCAATATCAGTTGATACTTCTTCACTTATACAAAATTACAAGGCATGAAATATTTACAATTAGCCCTCCTATTTGCATATCCACTAGTAGTCAACATGACTGATAATTTTCTACAGCATCTAAGAATTACAACTTGAATCCAGAGAATGAAATGTGCTACAATACTAAACTTATTGCTAAGTAAAGCTACTCTTTCAACGGATAGCCAAGATGGTCTTATCCGTTGAGGCTACAAACACTAGATTTCTACTTAAGTGTTTTGTTTAACTTATCATCAAACTAATACACATATTCCTAACAATCTCCTCCTATTTATGTCTACTAGAACTGTAGGCATAAATTTGGGTTTAGCTTGATGATAACAAAACACTTGACAAATATATAAACTGTAATAAAGCAGAAATTCAAAAGTGCTGCAAAAATGTGTATGCTGAGATGGAATTGAAGAATTACATTGTTTCCAAGGGTGCTCCTTTAGCCTGAGCAGATTAGTTTCTTTTCCTTTGATTCCTTGTTTTCTTTCCTAGCCTCCTGTCATTCTCCTCTATTTAAAGTTGAAGTTGTCTGTAGAATTCAGCTTCATCTTCTTCATTGATGTCCAACTTAGATTGCATATCCTTGAGAGTTTCATTACTGGCAATCTTGAGCTGATCTTCAATTCTGAAAAATCTTCTGACTCCTTTGTTGTCTCTGAACTCCATCAATAGATGAGGTGATTTGTGAACTGTAATTCCTCTTTCTTGAATGAGTAATGTTCTAGGCAAGGCATTGGGCTCCCTCCAAGTTTTCCTTATGTTGGCAATCTTGTTGAGAATCTCAGTCTTGGCAGTCCTGGTAAAGCCAGAATCCCTTTGTATGGCTGAGTAGACTCTAATCAAGGTAGAGTAGCCTTCATTCAGAATCCTGTAGAGAGGCCAAGTTCTTTCCCCACTTCCTTTGTATTTGAACACTAGTCTTTCTGGTAGCTGTCTGTAGGCAGCTATTCCCCTTACATCCTCCAGCTCTTCCAGATAGAGTTCAATGTCTGAAAATTCTTTTATGTCACTGATGTGAACATAATCATCCTTAGAGGCTTGAGGCTTAGGCTTAGGCTTCTGTGTGAATTTGATTGAGGCTTTAGAGGGTGTTGATTTGATTCTTCTTTTCTGCTTCTTTGATGGTGGAGAAGAGGTTAAGAAGGTGGGCAATTTGATGGTGTCCCAATCAATTGGTTCCTCCTTAGGAATGATTGTTTCACCATGAATGTTCATGAAGGGGTCAGGCACAATGGGTTCAGGAATAGAGGGTAGTGGTTTGGATTTTGATTGGGTTTCTTCAGTCTTATCTACCATCTTTCTCTTTGCATTGGCCTTCTTTCTGTTCCCTTTCTGCCATTCTTTTCTTTCCTTACTTCTCTCTTCCATATCAGTATCAACCATGTCCCCCATAGCTTTATCTTCACTTTTGTCTTCAATTTCTTTTTGTTCTTCAGCCTGACTTGACTTTAGCTGTTTTTCAAGCTTTGCTTGTGCTCTTTTGTCAGCCTTTAGCTGTTTGGCTTCTTCCTTCAACCTTCTGGTTTCTTCCCTCTTGGCTATTGAGAATTTGGGATGTCCTTGCATCACACATATGCTCTTTCCCTCTCTGAAGATAATAGCCATGTTCCTCCTTACAGCCACATCCATGGTCTCTTTGAGCTTTGTGATACTTCTATCCAAAAGCTTGTCCTCATCAGCCTTTGGAAGAGGAAAATCCACTTCTTTCAGAGGATTCTTTGTAGAGTCCTTAATGGATCTGTTGTTGGGCTTGAGAACCATAGGTTTCAGATCCTTGGAAGAAGTCTCTTCAACCTTATTCCTCCCTACTGGCTTGAGCTCCACAATAATTGATTCCACTTTTGTGCTGTGCTTCACAGATTATGATTGAGAAGTTGTAGAACCAAATATTTGTTGCATCTTTTCATCAATCTTCTTCCTTTGCTCTTTGACTTGCAATTCAGCTGCTGCTATCTGGATTAGATCAATTCCATCAAGCTTTCCTTTGATTTGAATAATTAGAGAAGTGGTGATGGCAGGAACTAGCACTTGAGAAATATGAACTGTTGTTGATGGCTCTCCTTCCCCTTCCCCTTTATTCTCCCCCTTTTTGTTATCATCAAGGGTAGGGGTCAAGCCTTGTGCTTTTGCCAGCTGCATGAGTAGATTTGTTTGAGTTTGTTGATTCTGAAGAATAGTGACCATAGAGTCTTCAATGATCTGAACTCTGGTTTCCAATCTGGCCAGCCTCTTGTCAGCATCAGATTCTTTCCTCAGTCTCCCCAACAAATCTTGCATAGTACCATAAGGTATGACTGAATCCAACTTCTCAGCATTGTAGGATTTCAGATTAGCAATGTACTGCTTGAGCTCATCCACACTTAGATTTTGTTTGAAATGCTGCAACTGCAAGAGATGCAGAGATTTCAGATGAGCTTGAAGTATTGCCTTGGTACCAGCATCTGTAGTCTCCTGAAGGGCCTTCTGAATTGTCATGACTTGTCTGACCAAAGTGACACCAAACTCTCCTGGTGTTGATGCTTTTTCCCATGCCCATTCAGGAAGATCTGGAACAGAACTTGGGCCTGCTACTCCCCCTAAGTTCATCTCTCATCCAAAGAATCAGAGTCATCATCATTAGAATTTACTCCAAATTCTTCAGATGGCTCACCAGCTTGAGAAGGCAGCCTGTTAACAGCAGCTTTGTCTCTGAGAAGAGATTCTAAAGTGTGTACAATGTGTAATGTCTGTTCTGCCTCCACATTGCCCTGAGCAGCCAATAATTGATAGGCTGAAATAGGATGAGTAAAAGTGTCAGCATCCAAGGAAATGTTATCAATTACAGCTTTGTAATGTTGCTGAAATTGTCTTTCCTTTTCTGCATCATCCACTTTCATTGACTCACTAGCAATGGTTGGATCCACCCTTATAGCTTCTGTACCTGCCTTTCTCTCATTTTCTCTATTTTCTTGCATCAGGGGCTCCCCCTGGCTCACACACACCCTCACACCCTCACCCTCACCTTCTAAGGTGGCACTCCCCTCACTCACTTTTGCCATGCTGGAAGAAATAGCATGCATATGGTGACTCTCAACCTCTCCTTTTGCCTGGGAGCAACCCAGCCTCTCACTCAAAAGATCACTCCCTTCCCTCAAACCTAAAAGTGATTGTACAGTAACCATGTACTCTACAGTTGGAATTGTTTCTGTTATGTGTGTAGAGACCATCAACGGATAGGGAGTATCCATTGAAGTGGAAACTGATGGTATCAACGGATAACTGCTGTTAAGCTTATCCGTTGAAGAACAACCACTTGTCAACGGATGAGAGATATCCGTTGAAGAAGGAAAAAATGTAGATATTGAAAGTGACACAATTGTTGAATCTGTGTGAATTGATTTTAAGTGAGGTGACACAGATTCTTCAACTACATCTGAAAGAATTGGCTGATGATCCAACAAATCATCTAAAAGATGATGATCATCAGGTTTTGAGTGGGGCTCCTCCCTGAGTTTTAATGAGGGAGAATCAGGAATTGATATGAATATCATATCCATATCCAGAGAGGGTGATGGAGAGTTTGATGATTGGTGTGTTTCTATTATGAGTGAATGGGGCTGTGACTCCACATTTGCTGGAATCACATCAAGCTGAATTTGTGAATGCACAGATACAGGTGGATGTATCTGTGCTGTGTGTGCCCCTTGTGTGGAAACTAGGGTCTTGGCTTTCTTCTTCCTTGAAAAGGCTTTAATTGGTGAATGTGTGGCTTCAGTGTCCCTCCCTCGTTTGTTCTGTGTCCCTGGTTGGGGACTATTCAATAGTTGCACCCTTTTGGGAGGATGCAACTAGGGATGTGTTTGACTCCTTTTGAACCACCACAGTCTTTTGAGAGACTGTGGCTTGGCTGGCTTGGGTACCACTCACCTCTCCCACCTTATCCTGGGGAGTTTCTTGATGTTCACCCCTCCCCTCACCACTCACACCCTGTTCACTCCCTTCAGGGTTTATGGTAGTTGTTACAACTGTTGTCTTTTGAGAAATAACAGAGGTAGTTTTTTTTTACTTGAGTTTTGAAACTTTAGTTTTGGTGGCTTTGGTAAGAACCTGTTTGGACAAAGACACATATTCCATTGGCACACTGGAAGACAAAGAAATAATGGGGTTGGAAATAGTAGGAGTTATAAAAGTGTTTACCTCACTTATCTGTGGTACATTCATGATTGGCAAATATACCAATGGCACCTGGCTGTTGAGGTTCATTCTCAAAAGGTCTGCAAGGACCCTTTTCTCTTGTGCCCAGCATTTGAGTTTATTATTCTCATTTGATATAACCAATCCTTCAGCAACATGGTTAGCCAATAACATAAAAAATCTAGCATAGTAGATGTTATGTGGTCTATTAGCTTTGTTACCTAATCTGGAACCTAATTATAGCATGACACAGTTGCTAAAATTAAAGTACCTATCAGAAACTAGCATATAAAGCATATTAACAAGAGATGAAGTTATGGCATTAAAATTGCTAATCTTCCCAGAGAAAACCTTAATAAAGGCATCTCCAAGAAAACTCCATTATTTCCTAAGGCCTTTCCTTCTAATGCTACCTAAACTAGCAGAATCAAAAGCATAGCCTATGGAATCTAACATAGCAGATACATCTTTATCAGTGTGTGGTGTTATGGCATTATTCCCAGGCAACTTAAAGCAAGACTGTATATCATCACAGTTAATGCAATAATCCTTACCTTTGAGAGAGAAGGAAATAGTCATATCTGTGGAGTAGAACTCTGCAGTTGTCCAAATCTCCTCAATCACCTCACAGTAGATGGTTGGGGCTTCCAGCATTGCATATCTCAGTTTGCAGTTTTTGATGAAGTCCATCATCTTGTGATAATCAGAATGGGCTTCATTCTTTTCAACCAAGGCTACGAAATTATTCTTTTCATAAACAAATCCTGTTTGAGACATAATTTTGACTACTGGTGCCATTGTTGTGAGTAGAGGTTGCAGAGAAAAACTTGAGAATTTTGGGAGAGAATGAGAATGAAAATTGCAATAAAGCGTAAAGTGAAAATAAGAGTCCAATGGGCTTTTATACTTTCTTGAATTAAAACGTAAATAAAATGAAACTTTTAAGTAAATTACAGCCGTTCAAGAATAAATAAAACTGTAGAAATTCTAAACTGCCTTTAAAACAAATACATACAACAGTGTATATCTGTATCAACGGTTAAGTAAAGAAATCAATGGTTATGACTTACTGAAAGTAACTGATGTGACACTTCAACGGATAAGGTAAATAGTTATTCGTTGATGACCAATATTATTTTATCCGTTGAGGGATAAAATTACCAGAAATATATTTGTCTTTCAACGGATAATGAACATCCGTTGATAGAACAATTTTGGCTTTCAACGGATAGGGAATATCCATTGATAGGATAGGTCTTTCTTAAAGCCAACTTTGTTCTTCCAGCAAATTCATTTCAGGCTTCAATGCAGATTATATAGAGGACATAAATTTATAATAATTAAGCATACCTAGCTCACTTACTAATCTTGTGAATGTTGATTCATCAAGTGGCTTGGTAAATATGTCAATCTGCTTTTCACTTGGAACAAAATGAAGTTCCACTGTACCTTTCATCACATGTTCCCTAATGAAGTGGTACTTGATATCAATGTGCTTGGTTCTTGAGTGCTGCACTGGATTTTCAGTAATGGCAATGGCACTTGTGTTGTCACAGAATATTGGAATTTTGTCAACAGTCAAACCATAGTCAAATAGTTGATTCCTCATCCATAGTATCTGTGCACAGCAACTACCAGCAGCAATGTACTCAGCTTCAGCTGTTGATGTAGAAACAGAATTTTGTTTCTTGCTGAACCATGACACAAGCTTGTTCCCTAGAAATTAACAGGTGCCAGTTGTGCTTTTCCTGTCTATTTTACAGCCTGCATAATCTGCATCTGAGTAGCCAATTAGATCAAAACCAGACTCTCTAGGGTACCAAATTCCTAGATTTGGAGTCCCTTTAAGATATCTGAAGATTCTTTTAATAGCCACTAAGTGAGATTCTTTAGGGTCAGCTTGAAATCTAGCACAGAGACATGTAGAAAACATTATATCAGGTCTACTAGCAGTTAAATATAAAAGTGAGCCAACCATGCCTCTATAACTTGAAATATCCACAGACTTTTCAGCCTTGTTTAATTCAAGCTTGGTGGCAGTGGCCATGGGAGTTTTTGCAGATGAACAATCCATTAAGTCAAACTTCTTTAAAAGATCATAAATGTATTTAGTTTGACTAATGAAAATTCCATCACTAACTTGTTTAACTTGTAAACCAAGAAAATAAGTTAGCTCTCCTATCATGCTCATTTCATATTTACTTTGCATTAACTTAGCAAACTTTTTACAAAGCTTATCATCTGTAGATCCAAATGTAATATCATCTACATAAATTTGAACAAGTATTTTAGAGCCATTAACATTTCTAAAGAAGAGAGTTTTGTCAACAGTACCTCTTGTGAAGTGATTATCTAGAAGGAATTTTGACAAAGTCTCATACCAGGCTCTAGGTGCTTGCTTTAGTCCATAGAGTGCTTTCAACAGATAATACACATAGTCTGGAAAGTTTGGATCTTCAAATCCTGAAGGTTGGCTTACATAAACTTCTTCCTCCAATTCCCCATTTAGAAATGCACTCTTGACATCCATTTGATAGACTTTGAAATTGGCATGAGCTGTATAGGCTAGAAAGATTCTGATGGCCTCAAGTCTGGCAACTGGAGCAAATGTTTCATCAAAATCTATTCCTTCTTGTTGAGAATAGCCTCTAGCAATCAATCTGGCTTTATTCCTTATGACAATGCCATTTTCATCCATCTTGTTTCTGAATACCCATTTTGTGTCAATAGAACTCTTGTTCTTTGGCTTGGGTACCAGCTTTCATACTTTGTTCCTTTCAAATTGGTTTAGCTCTTCTTGCATTACTAAAATCCAATCTGGATCCAATAGAGCTTCTTCCACTCTCTTAGGTTCCTCCTGTGATAGAAAGCTAGTATACAGACATTCATCTTGAGTAGCCCTTCTAGTTTGCACTTTAGATGTAGCATCACCAATGATCAGTTCAAAAGGGTGATTCTTGGTCCATTTCCTTTGAGGTGGTAGATTAGCTCTAGATGAGGTTGCCTCAGTATTGTCATGATGTGAGATAGAATGTTGATTGGTTGAAACTCCCCCTGAGTTGCTGATCCTTTGAAAGGAATTGGGAGCTCTATCAACTGATGAAGTGAATTGATTATCCGTTGACAGACTGTGATCAACGGATGCTTCATTATGAACTTCAACGGATGATGCACTTTGTCTTTCAACGGATGCTGCATTGCTTCCTTCAACGGAAGCTAAATTATGACTTTCAACGGATGCAGCATTCTGTGCATTAGCCAAAGGCAGATTCTGAATTCTTCTTGAGATGCCTCCTTCATCATTCTCATCTTCACTATCATCACAATATATCTCAATGTTGTCAAATTTGAGTCTTTCATGATGTCCCTCATCTGTTAGTTCATCAATCTTTTTATCATCAAACACAACATGCACAGATTCCATGACAATGTTGGTTCTTAGATTGTAGACCCTATAAGATTTTTCAGCAGAATAACCAACAAATATTCCTTCATCAGCCTTTGCATCAAACTTTCCTTTGTGATCAGATTGATTCCTTAAGATGTAACATTTGCAACCAAAGACATGCAGAAAGTTTAAAGTTGGTTTTCTTCTCATGAATAATTGATAGGGAGTCATGCCTTTTGCCTGATTGATTAGAGAAATATTCTGAGTGTAACATGCACAGTTAACAGCCTCAGCCCAAAAGTAAGTTGGGAGTTTTGACTCTTCAAGCATTGTCCTTGCAGCTTTAATTAGTGATCTGTTCTTCCTTTCCACCACACCATTTTGTTGTGGGGTCCTTGGAGCTGAGAACTCATGCATGATCCCATTTTCTTCACTAAACAACTTCATGGTTGAATTCTTGAACTCAGTTCCATTGTCACTCCTAATATTCCTTACTTTGAAATCAGGATGATTGTTGACTTGCTTGATATGATTGATAATGATTTCACTAGCTTCATCATTTGATCCAAGAAAATAGACCCATGAAAACTTAGAGAAATCATCAACAATCACTAGGCAATGTCTTTTCCTTGAAATTGACAATACATTAACTGGTCCAAAAAGATCCATGTGTAGCAGTTGTAATGGTTCATCAATTGCAGATTCAAGCTTCTTACTAAATGATACTTTCTTTTGCTTTCCTTTCTGATAAGCATCACATAGTCCATCCCTTGTGAATTCCACTAGAGGCATTCCTCTAACTAAGTCCTTTTTTACTAGATCATTCATTGTCTTGAAATTCAAATGGGACAGTTTCTTGTGCCATAGCCAACTTTCAACTGCACTTGCTTTGCTGAAAAGACAAGTAATGGATTCTGCATCTGTAGAGTTGAAGTCAGCTAAGTACACATTCCCTTTTCTAACTCCATTTAGAACCACTTTATTGTCCTTTTTACTTGTGATAATACAGGCTTCAGAATTGAAGGAAACAGTATTCCCTCTGTCACATAGTTGACTGATGCTCAATAAGTTATGTTTGAGACCATCAACCAATGCAACTTCATCAATGATGACATTTTCTTTTGAAATCAAGCCATATCCTATAGTGAATCCTTTGCTGTCATCTCCAAAGGTTATGCTAGGGCCAGCTCTCTCCTTAAACTCTGTGAGCAGGGTGAAATCTCCTGTCATGTGTCTTGAACAGCCACTGTCCAAGTACCATAGATTCATTCTTTTTCCCTGCACACAACAAAATCAATCAAGTTGATTTTGGTACCCAAGTTTCCTTGGGTCCAGCCTTGTTAGTCTTTTTCCTAGACTTCATTCCTCCTGCATCTTTTGACTTAGGTAACTTTGGGTCAACCCTGATCTCAGATGTGGTTGGTTGAAGTGTAGGGTTAGTCACAGAATCATTTAGCACATTTGATTGAATTTGATAAGGCATAGATTGTGCAAACATGTTATTCCACATAGGCATATTGTATGGCATTTGAGGCATACTAAATGCAGTAAAATAAGGATTATTAATATATGGCATGTTTGCAAAATGTGCATGAGGATTCTGATGAGACATAACAGGCATGGCATGTAGAGGTGACATAGACATGTTAGGCATGGAGGGATTTGAAGACATGGGAGCATTTTTAATAGATTTGCAATTATCAGATAGGTGATTAACACTTTTACAATGCACACAGCTTTTTCTAGGAGCATACTTATCAGGTGTGTAATTGTTATGTTTATTAATCCCTACCTTCCCATTTCTTTTAGATTTTCTTTTAGTTTCCTTCTTATCCTCAACCAACTTAAGCCTATTTTTCAGCTAATCTAAAGTCATGTATCCTATATTCACCTTACTGACATCTTTGGATGTGCTAGCTCCTTCTTTGACAAAGTTCTTGAGAGTTGAATCATTCTTCTTATTGAGATTTTTATTTTTAAAATTACTTGCCTGTTTTAATTGATGAGCCTTCAACGGATGCTCCTTTTCTTCCTTCAACGGATAACTTTCATCATCCGTTGATTCCACATCCGTTGACAATCCATCAATTAATTCTAACTCCTTTTTGTTTTTCTTCCAGGCATCCTCACAGAATGATTCAATTCCCTGAACCTTGGCAATCTGATCGCTAACATCCCTAGATGTTTTCCAGGCCTTGATTACCTCTTGCTCACTTTCTAACTGTTTAGAAAGAATTTCTACTTTCTTAACAGCTTCTTCTAGTTCACTTTCAACAGTCAAGCATTTAAGTTTAATCTTTTCAAGCTCAATTACCTGATTCTCTAACACAGCATTTCTATCACTTAAAAACACATTATTCTCTTTGATCCTAGTGTTTTCTTTAGCTAGTGATTTAAGGGAAACACGCAAATGATATAATTCATTGGACATATCATTTATGGCTTCATTGCATTCATGTTTAGAAAGCTGAGAGAGATCAGTAGTAATTACCTGGTTGCTTGATGAACTAGTTTCATTTTCATCAGAATTAGCCATCAGGGCTAGGTTGACATATTCCATATCATCATCTTCATTGACCCCATCTGCTGCCCAATCATCTTGAGTAAGAAAAGCTCTTTCCTTTTGTTTGAGCAAATCAAAATACTTCTTTTTGTAATCAACTTGCTCAAATTTATTTTTATCAGAGGTTGGCTTCCTACACTCACTTGCAAAGTGTCCACTAATGCCACAGTTGTAACATTTGAACTTTGATTTGTCCACCATGTTTTTGTTTGGCTTAGTGAATTTTGTATTTTTCCTGAACTTCATCTTTGCAAACCTCCTGGACAGAAAAGCCAGATGTTCATCAATATCATCAGAGTCATTCCTGACTGGAATTGTCTTCATCCTCAGCTACTTGCTCTTTGCCCTTGCTTGATTCTGATTTGCTTGTGCCAATTTTGAGACTTGGCATTGTCTTTTCCTCATTCCTGGCTTCAACCTTCTCACTGTCAGCTACAAGTGCAACTGATCCTCCTTTTCTCTTTCCCTTTTCCAACAGCTCATCTTGCTCCATCTCAAGTTCATATGTCTTCAAAATTCCATATAATCTTTCAAGTGTGAAGTTCTTATAAACTTGAGAATTTCTTAGAGAAACAGTCATAGGCTTCCATTCCTTTGGTAGAGACCTTAGAAATTTTAAATTGGAGTCCTTGACTTGGTAAATTCTCCCATACAGCTTCAATCCATTCAACAGTTTCTGAAATCTGTTGAAGGTATCATTCAATGATTCTCCTTCTTCAAAGTGAAAATATTCATACTGTTGAATGAGAAGCTGCATTTTGTTTTCTCTAACTTGCTCAGTGCCTTCACAGATAAGCTGCACAGTATCCCAAATTTCCTTAGCAGTTTGTCTGTTGATGACATTGTCAAACATATCTTGATCCAGGCCATTAAACAGAATGTTCATGGCTTTCTTGTCCTTGTGGACCTCTTCAATATCTTCAATAGTCCATTCTGCCTTTGGCTTGGGAATAGACTGTCCAACAGCAACTGTTGCAGTAGCAGCTGTTGCCACCTTGTGTGGGATGTGAGGACCATTTTCAATGCAGTTGATGTAGCTTTCATCTTGAGAGAGAAGATGTAAATGCATCTTCACCTTCCAGTGATGATAGTTATCTCTTTCCAGGATTGGAATCTTTACACCAATATCCTTCTTACTCATGATGTTAGCAGAATAGATCTTTAAACTCTTTGTATGTTAAGAGCAGGCTCTGATACCAATTGTTATTCCCAGTGGACTAACAATGAGATTTACAGAAGGGGGGTTGAATATAAATCTCAAAACTTTTTCAAGTTTTGAGTAGTTTCTAAGGCTAAGTGTTTTAGTGATCAAATATGTGTGAATTGCTTGAAGCTAATACAGACAGATATATATTCAAACATAAATGTAAAGAACACAAAGAACTTAAAAACTTTTCTGGTGGATTTGTTGTTCCACCAGAGATGTGTTATTTCAGAAAATATGTGATTCAAAGAATTAAATCACAGCTGCTTCCTAGTACAAACTAGATGATTTTCTCTCTGGATATTTCTAAACAGCTCAGGAAAATTCTTATCTAATTACTAGCTACTACTTGGTTTATATATCACCAAGTTTACAAGTGAAGACAAAACTGTAAAATATAATTAACAAGATTCTTCACATGTTTCTTCTTCATTTCTCTATCAAATACAATTTAGGCTTGGCTGTAGATCATTGAATACTTCCTTGTTTGCATCAGAATGGAAATGCTGCATTTTCTTGATTCCTCCTAGAGGCTTCCACATTCCAGTTTGTCTCTGTCAACCCATGTGCCTCTGTCAGCTTGTGAATTGTCACTATCAACTGCTAATGAACAAAGCATCCGTTGAAGCTTTCATCCGTTGATGCATTATCCGTTGAGGCTTTATCCGTTGAAGCTTTATCCGTTGATGTATTATCAGTTGAAGTCTTTATCCGTTGAAGCACTCATCCGTTGATGGATATTATCCGTTGAAGCATTAGAGACATCCGTTGAAGCTTTGTTTCTTATCCGTTGAAGGTCTTCAATATCAGTTGATACTTCTTCACTTATACAAAATTACAAGGCATGAAATATTTACAATTAGCCCTCCTATTTGCATATCCACTAGTAGTCAACATGACTGATAATTTCCTAAGCATCTAAGAATTACAACTTGAATCCAGAGAATGAAATGTGCTACAATACTAAACTTATTGCTAAGTAAAGCTACTCCTTCAACGGATAGCCAAGATGGTCTTATCTGTTGAGGCTACAAACACTAGATTTCTACTTAAGTGTTTTGTTTAACTTAGCATCAAACTAATACACATATTCCTAACAGTACTATTCTGCTATTCTATGTTCAGAATAGCTAAGTGATTTTACTTATCAACTTACTGGATTTATAAATGTTTTGGATTTTGTGAAAAATGATTTGGTTGCGAATATTCCTACCCAAGTAAATGGGGGAATAAATTTATTTTGGGTGTTAATTATTATGACCCATTTTCAATAAAAGGTTTTAAGATTGGATCAATGCGTAAGTGACCGCGGCGGACGGTCCAGCGAAAGGCTATTGTTGAGTGTCATATGAAATATTATGACACAATTTGTGCCACAGGCAGATATATTTCCTTTTTATTTGAGTACTCGTGTTTTGGGGACATGTTTCTATGAATCATGACCTTGTGCTATCACACGGGCTGATCAACATGTGATAGTACGTCCATCTGTGAATGATCCCAATCTAAATTATTATATTATTTTTGATAATCATAGAATAAATGAATTATCAACTGTTCTGTTTTGGATTAATGGTGAAATGCAGTTTTGATTCAGTTTCTAATTTATGCTGATACTTACTTTGTTGTTAAACATCAAAGGTGATATTAGTATAGATGATTGATGTTGACTTCAGTATGGGATGTTGTGAGCATCAAAGTTCGTATTGATATCTAATTTGATATGACAACAAAATGAATATTATTATCAAGAGTTCGATTTTGAATAAAGTTTATGATTCAATCCATAATCATTGCTTCTTGTTATTATTCTTTACGATATTTCCGTAAACACGGTTTTACGACTTTTATCCTCGTCAAGATTCAAAGTATTGCTGAAGCATTTCGCTCGAAAATATCAAAAGATTTTTGAATACAGTGAGAAACAATTATCCGATTCTTTAATAAATTTCTGTTTCAGCAATTATGATTTTAAAATGTTCTGCACTATTGCAGATGTTAGTTTTATATCAAAATGACCGTATATATACTATAGTGAACTTGCTGAGCATTTTTTTTGCTCATACTTGCCTGTTTTCAAATTTAACCTCCAGTGAGGATTAGCTTGCGCTGTTTTGCGGCATAATTCAAGAAAGTAAAGAAGAAGCTTTTGGAAGGTGGTTGGCCCAGGGTTTGCGGACTAGTGTAAGTTCTGTTATGTAACGTTGTTTATATTATATTATACTATAGTTGTGTATTGTATTTGGGCCTAGTATACTGCTTTTCGAAGTTATACTAGCGGGTTTAGTATTGAGTTGGAATTTGTTGAAAAGAGTTTTAAAAGAAAGTGAATAATTTATTTGTGGAATTTGGATTTCTTGTTTCTAGAACTGTAACCTTAAAAGATCTTGGATTAGTTTGGGGTCATAGATGCTAAATATCTTCCGCTGGCATTTGCATTTTGATTTAACAGGTTATTTTGAGGTTTTATAGTGACGACTGTAACACCCCCAAATCCGGGGTCGGGGATCCGGGTTGTCACGAGTTCCATTTCCCTTAACAACACCCAATCTTAATAAATAATTAACTACTCTGTACTGTGACCCCACAATAAACACACACACCACAAGTTATAGTCTCAGAGATGAATATCCAAAAATAATCACAAGTCATTTTATTCCACAATTATATGCCAATACACCTTAAACAGGTTTCTGAATAAATTTACATTTCTTTGCCATTATTACAATTCATAAATATACATAATCTGATACATCAAAAGTTGAAAGCCTAGCCTATTGGTAGTTCCTACCTCAGCTATGGCGGCATCAGTGCTTCTAGAAAACTGCGGAACGTCTCCTAACCTCTTGCGAATCGGGAGCTTGGTCCGGTTCATCTTGTCTATCTGATGTTGTGTGATGAAAGAAGAAAGCAAGGGTGAGCAGCAAGCCCACCAAAATAATATGTATAATGATTAACAATATATGAGCCTTCTCATAGTACTCATGAAAGTCTTGGTCAAAAGAAATGAACCAAGTTGATATCTTAATGCGATGAAGTCGCAAAATATTCAGTATATATATATATACATATATACTTTTCAAAATATTGGAAGTCCTCTTCCATGCACAATATACACAAAGTCCCAGTGTATAACTGTATAAAAAAAAAATATCGTTGCAAGGTGATCTCATATATCTAACCTTGTCTCAACGTTTTTCTGAAAATCTTTGTCATTCATAAGACAATTATTAATTAGATATAAGTTTAAAAGATGAAGTTACAAGATACCCCAATATACTTATATCTTTCCCAAATACTACTTGAACTACCACCGTTCAAGTTATAATTAGCTTCAAAAGTTCATCACATAGATGAGACTATAAGGCAAGATTTGAATAGATTAAATCTTTAAAATATTATCAAAATAAAATGAAGTTACGAGGTACTTCATTTGATGTAAACATCATTTTGAAAACTTGACCCTGCCAACTCTCAACAATCGCCCAACCGTAGCCTTTCTATCGAAGTGCTCTGGGTAGTGTTGCAGAAATTATCCAATTGGATGATGAACTCATTACGGGAGTTTGCCGCGCCAGGAAGACCACTTACGATGATCAGTCGTAGTAGTACAACCCCACCATTTTCTACATGTAGAGGAGAACCTGTCGGATTTACTTGTCAACCGAACACTGAACTCCTAAGGAATAGACCGCCTTAGCGGAACTTCCAGGCCATTTGGGCCAATATAATAAGGCTGGGCCGGCGCTACTCGGCCACTTACGCCACTCCTAGTTCAGATGAAATCCATGACTCTGAAACGTAAAGCTTGTCCCCACTTTCCCCAAGTAGAAACTTGTTGATACGGCTCCACCAAGAAGTCGTATCTATTTGGAAAGGAGAACTCACCGATATTTCCCAGGCGATGCATGTTAATGGATTAACTTGTTCCAAGAATTTTACTTCCCGAGTGTTGGGTAAGTAATCAATTCATTTATCAAAACAGCAACCTTGTTGCGAATATAAAACACACCACAGAGCCGGATCCCTCAGGTTTTGAGCGAGTATTTAAATCCCCTTCGAAAGGAGGATCTTAAAAAAATGAGTTTTGGGATCCGCTCTAACTTTTAAAAAAATCATTTTGAAGACTCGCAAAACATTTTTAAGAATGTTTGGAGTGAAGCTGATTTAATGAAGTAAATCAGTCCCCAGAATATTTAGAAAATGTCTGAATATTATTATTTAAATAATATTCCCATAAAGAATAATCTTTATAAAATAATTGAAGTAGAAGTATTAAAACTTATACTTGAAATGAATAGCAAATAATCAAAGATATACTTATACGAAAGTAATATCTTTATTTGAATAATCAAAAGTAAGTTTGATTATCGACACCTTATTCTTTAATACAATAAAGAATATTATTAAGTAATAAGCGGAGTCATAATACCTCGAATGAATACTATAAATAATATTCATAAAATAAAGGAGTCATACATCCTCAAATGAATATCCAAGTAATATTCAATAATAATATAAACTGAGTCATAAGCCCTCGAATGAATATTCAAATAATATTCAAATAATAAAATAAACTGAGTCATAAGCCCTCGAATGAATACTCAAATTAATATTCAATTAAGTAAAATAAAGGTATCGAATAAACCTTATTCGATCCATAGTTTTAAAAACTATATCCATATATATAAATATATATATATATATAATATACTCGGGAACATCGACTCCCGGTTTAGAAATATGTTCACCTTTTATCCCCTATACTAAGGGTATACGCAACTACTTGCTTATTTCTAGCATAGGTATTATGCAACTATAAGCATTGAAATCAACAGATAGATAACCAGATTATGAAACAGACATGCATATATACCATATCAGCATGCTCCAATATATCGCAAAATTTGCTAATAACAATCATGCACTATCACAAGATAATGCATATACATATATTTACATCACAACAACAATATATCGGGTAGAAAACTTGCCTGAGCGACTGGGGGTTACGAATGGCTCGGGACGAGTCTGGTAACCTATAAACAACAAGTAAGTTGGAATTAAACCAAAGTCACTTGTAAATCTATACTCTAACCAACTCAGACTCTAACGCTCGTTTTGCGCTTACTGATTCTCTTAAGTCACTCGAGTACCCTCGGCTCCACCATTTTTAATAATTTAACCTTTACGAGTTTTAAGGCGATTCCTTCGCGAGTGTCTTACCAACTGCCTAACACACTTACCATAAATGTTTCATACATTAATTAACCCTTTTTGGTCTTTAACCTATGTTTCAAAGTAAGGCGAGGGGAAAGTTTCGTTCGCGAAACGCCGTTACTTGAAACGGTCGTTTCTCCTAAACCGTGCATCGGAATCGAACGAACTACATATCAAAACGAAGCTCGTAACATGAGCTATCTAAACATGGCAGTGGTCATAATCTAGCAGGGGGTTCTCGGGTCCTAATGTTATGCACAAAAACAGTCCAAAGAAAATCGGACGTTACGACGGCTATGTTTACGCGATTACCAATGTTTAAACTACTCCAATTAACCACCAACCAACTCATAACCATCAATACAACAAAACTTCACCTAAACCATACCACATCAGTCCATAATCTCCAAGGTTTTCAACTCAAACAACCACAATCAAGACCTATGAACTATAATCAAGCTTCAATTACCAAAAACACTTCCAAATCAAACCAAACTACTAATAATCACAATCCATGCTTCTCATTTCACAACATCAACCATTAAACTTACTAACAAATAAAGTAAAGGCTAGGGTTTGAAGTTTATACCTTCCTTGGGAGGTGTTAAGTTTCTAGGAAGCCTTAGGGAGCCTCCTACAAGCTTGATCTTTCCAAAGAAATCAAGAACACAAAGTTAGGCTTTGAAGTTTCTAAAAGTCCGATTTAAAGAACTGTAAAAATGAGGGTCTTACCTTGATTATTTGGACGAGACTTGTGAACAAGAGTTGTAGGCCATCTCAATACCTTTCTAATGAGCTATAGAACACAATATTTGAGTGAGAAATGAAGGAGATACAGCAGTTTTAGTGTTCTGGTTCTGTTTTGGCCAAGAGCATGAAGAACAATGCCTTGGTTTCTTTTTGATTTTGATGAAAATGATTTGCTTGGCTTGGTTGGTTTGATTTTTGTGTTTGTTTTAGTAAATTACCTAGTTGCCCTTGATTTTGTGTGGTTAAAAAGCCACCACATCTCCTTCCTTCCCATGTCATGCTTGTGTCATCCTCATGATGTCATCCTCCCCTCCTTGTCCTCTTCTCATTGGTTGGGTGACATCATCCTCTCTAATCCCTTTGATTAACTTCCTAATTGTTTGCCTAATGACCGCTGATCTGTTATACGGTTCGCTTAACTTTCGTTTTCGTTTATCGTTTGAAGGATCATACCCGGGATCTTATTACTTAGGTTCCCTTAACCTTTCTCAATATATTATATTCCTTTTATGATCCTCTCCTATAATCCTTTAATTTAAATCCTTTTTATCCTGTTACCTTTTTCTCAAATCTTTCCGTATCTAGTGTATTTCCGGGAAAAATCAAAGTGTTCGGATTTGGATTCTGACGATCTTTACATACACTTATATCCCATATAAAGTACTAATAAAATCTCAGAATATCCATATCAGAACCCCTACATAGTGTGGCATGAAAAGTTTTCTCATTCAGCAAAAACACTATTCATAAGGGTTTAAAAAATTTCCCAAAAATTGGGGTTATTACAGTCTCCCCTCCTTAAAAGGATTCCGTCCCGGAATCAGATAGAAAATGAATAGGGATACTCTCTTAGCATTGCACTTTCTAACTCTCGAGTAAATTTTCCCACATTGTGGTTCTACCATCAAACTCTTACTAGTTTGATAACCCTTCTCCTAAGCACTCGTTCCTTTTTACTCTATACCCTTCCTGGTTGCTCCATATAGGTTACGTCTGGTTGCATGTCTATGCGCTCATATGCCCCTATTTATCTGGCATCCGAATTACACTTCCTTAACATTGATACGTGGAACACGTTATAAACTTGCTACAGGTTCGGGGGTAGGGCTAGCTCATATGCTAACTTCCCAAACGTCTTAATATATCCAAGGGTCCAACAAATTGTAGACTTTGCTTTCCTTTCTTTCCGAACCTCATCAATCCTTTTTCAAGGGTTTCCAAGGGGATACCTATAACATTACTAGGCCCCCTATTTCATACTCTTTGTCCTTTTTGAGTCAAATCAGCATACCTCTTATGTCCATCTTGGGTTACTACCAGCCGTCCTCTGATTAGATCTATTATATCCCTGGTCCTTTGGACTACTGCGGGTCCGAGCATCTTGCGCTCTACAACTTCATCCTAACATAAGGGAGATCGACATTATCTTCCCTCAAGGATCTCATAAGGTGACACCTCGATAATGACATATGATCTATTGTCGTGATATAACTAAATCCGCGTTAAGTGATCATTCCAAATTTTTTCAAGTCTATTGCACAGACTCTCATTATAGCGTTTAGCATTAGAGCTTTTGCTTCTCAATACCCATTCTTTTCGAGTTCGTAATCGCTACTACCTTCCGTTCCTAATATTATACTGGTTATACTTTTGCTCGTTAGCGTTCTATAACCTTTTAATAACCACGTCAACCTTAGTATTACGAATATGTTCCCATTCTGAATACCACCATAACTTTACTACTCCTTTTTCAGCTGTTTCTATTTTTGAAAGCTTAATCCTTCATATAGAAGTAAAAGAATTTATTGAGAGATCACTATGATCATGAACACTTGTTATCTCGTATAGTTAGTACAGAAGGTGGCCAGCCTTTAGTACTTGACAAGCAATTAAACAATAGTTGGTATCCTACTAGGCTTCTATCACACAGATAGACAGTCATTCGGCAATACCTCCCCTTCTGGAAGGGTTGTTCTTCTCAACTTACATGAAATGAAAAGAAGAGAAAAGAACGAACTGAAGAGAATTGTATATATAAAAAAATATACTGCCACAAAATATCTGGCTTGGAACCTGCCTCTGAACTATAGAGGTTTGTCATAGGAGAACAAAACATATACGTATTTATATCAGCATCAAGTATTATAGCATCGTATTTCCCATGCCTAAATATTTCTATTCCGTCCATCATTCTATGGACCCATGCTCTTCCTCGAGCTTATACACAATCACCTTTGAAACTCCCTCGATTTCGAAAATCGAACCTGGGATCTCATTTTAGACATCACCGTTACTAGAGTTCTATGCTTGCACCGCAACCTTCCTCATATAGTAATACGACTCTCTTTTCATAAGAGGGAATAAATATTCAATAGGTAGATACTCTACTTAATTAGTCTATCAATGATAACTTATACACTACCACGACCCGTTTAGTGGTACTCAATCTCAACATCCATTCCAATACAACTCTCACGGTTGTAATCAGCTCGTTACTCGCAGAATCATTGCTGCCTTACTATGGTCCACCACTGACCCACTGTCATCATTCACTTTCCATGAAATCTTAATAGCTAACCATACGGAGTCCATACATGTCGTATTAAATCCTTCTAAGGAGGTAACATAATCACCATTTCTGATTCATGAAGAACACTCCTGATCTCAAAGGTTCGTTTAGTCCTTTTGAAACATGGTCCAGGCTCATTCTCAAGATAGTACCTTCTAAGATAGATAGACCGCTCATGGCGATTACACGAATTAAACCTTTACCAACTACTATTACGGCTGGGTATTGCACAGTCATCAGAAGGAATGTCAATCTTCCAAACCATAATACAACCTTCACAGTTTTAACCATCATCACTGTATTCTTTTGGCACAAGCGCCTATAATTATCCTCTTACCTTTAAAGTGTCGGCCACCTCTTTGGCCTTTCCTGATAGTAAAATTTCCTTACAGTCAATGTCACTTTAACCATCTCCAAATAAATTTTCTACCTTATTTCAATCACAGCTTATGTGAAAATGCTTTCCTTAAAATCTGATGAGTAAAAAAAAATCACCATTTTTCCATAAGTTATTGCCTCATTCTTTAGAGGTTAATCACTGTCATGACTGACTCTCAATCATAATTAGAACATCTTTTATCTTAAGTCCTAATTGCCCTGAATAATTTCGACCATTACTGGTTCGATCCATACTTTCTCGTGGTTTAACACGTGCCCCACTTGGCAACATTATAATTACGTCATATTTCCTTTATCAACATTTCTATTCTTGAAAATTTTGAATATTACCTTTCTCCTTGTAAAACCTCTAAGGTTATCCTTCAATCGTTCCTCCTGTATTCCCTAGATACAGGGCATATTAAAATACCATTTACTATTACTAGAACCATTGTCTATATACTTCTGAAAAATTTCTCCACTGATTCTTAAAGGTTGTTGCTACATTAACCCTTTCCAAATCATACTGTCAAAACTCATATTGTCCCTATTAAGGGTAAAATTCCAACCTTTATGCATTCCCCTAGGATTCATTTTAAGTTACCGATGTTCTATCCTTAATTCCACCTTTAAAAGGTACCTGCATCCTTCCATGGATAAATCAAGTCATATATCCCTGATAAGGGTGTCTTATTCAATCATTCCCACCTCGATAGTCTATACCTAACTTCATAATAACATCCTTATTCAAATTGAGGTCAATCCATATGGCCTCCAAAAGATAACAATGGTCATCCACTTTTCTTTCTTGATTTGGTAATGATAACATGGATGTTCTGGAAGATATTGGTCATGTTCAACGTGAACTTCTTCTTAATAATTCCTTATTTACTTTTGTTGTTTATCTCAACAGTCATCTCAATGTTGGGATATCTTTCATATCTGGCGTCTCCCTTTCTGGGTATCATGCCACCGGTCTTACACTTTACCTTCTTGAAGGTCACTTCCTTCACCCAATTTTCTTAATTTCTTACTTTCTTGTCTCCTCAGTCTATCCGCGTCTCATTATTTATCCTTCGAATTATCTCAAGGTTTCCTCGAATCTTCCCAACTTACAGGGGATAAAATATATGTATCTCTTATACCTTCAACCATCAATTTAACTCATGGTGAATCACTCTCATCCGGATGATTACCTACTTTTCTATTTCTATTTCTACGAGTCTTTAGGGTTTCCTCATACCCAACTCCCTTATCATTCCTCAAACTCTCTTGCCTTTATATTCCTTTCTCTTATCGTTATTTCATGAACCAACACAACATAAGCATTGATTTCAAACATCCCGTCATTCTGGATTCGTGTCTTCAGAACGAATCTTGATAACTTTTACAACTTAGATTCATAATTCATCATACTCGTCTACCATTGTTCTGGCTCTTAAGCATTTACACTATCTCCATAACCTTGGGAAGTACTTTCCTAAAAACAATTGACTGAACTTAAATCAGTTTATTATAATCTCTTGCTCCGTGCCTTCCTTGGCCTTTCACCAGCGGGTGGTCTCTCTCTTAGGAGGGTAAGTGACAAAACAGTCTTTTGTGGTTCGTCAATCATTTAGAATCTCAAATGATTCATCTATTTCCTTTAGCCAGGCTCTTGCCTCGACTGGGTCAGCTTGTTCCTTGGAACTCTGAGAGCTTAGCGACTTAAAGGTCATGAAAGAATTTCCCACCGCACTGTCTCCTCAGGGTGGTGGTTGGGGATAATAGTCTAAGTTCTCTTTAGACAGGTCCATGAATTGCCGTATAGGGGTACCATCTCGGGTCTCCTGTCCTTACTCGACTTTTGTTTCCTCAGTCTAAATATTTCTTCCTACTCCCCATAATTGGGGTCATCTTACATAATTTAAATCCTCATTTTCCACTTCATCATGTTATGGGTTCCTTTTGTCTTGGTGGCAACCTCCCTGACTATCACGTTCAGGGTTTGCTCTAACTCTTATTCCTCAAACTAGCTTTCATCTAAGATTTCATCTTTAAGCTCTTAAACCTTTGGAACCCAAATTCTATAGGAATACCTCATTATTCCCTTATCATCACTCTCGGTATTAATCTCATACCTATTTGTTGGCTCTCTGCCTTCATTCATCACTTTTACTGGCACAATATCTTCTTTTCCAATACTTCGGGCTGTATTGCTATCTCAAACAGCTTTTCGGTACCGGCTCCGGTTACCTTCACTACTATTTCCATTTTCTCAAAATCTCTTATAAACTCTCCAAAAGACATTATCATCTTGAGTCTCTCCTTTTTACTAAGGGCATCAGCCACCATATTGGCTTTCCCCGAATGATAAAGAATCTCCCAATCATAATTCTTGATTAGCTCTAACCGCCTCCTCTGGCGTATGTTGAGCTCTTTCTACGTAAGAATGTACTAGAGCTCCTATGGTTTGTGAATCTCACACTTCTCTCCATACAAGTAGTGCCTCAAATCTTTAGGGCAAAACTATTGCCACGAGCCCAAGCTCATGGGTGGGGATATCGAATTTTAAATTCCCTTAATTGTCTTGACGCAGACGCGATTATCTTGCTGTGCTATATAAGAAGCACCCTAATTCCTTATGCGAAGCGTCACTTACAAATCACAAAATCTCATTTTCCATCCGGCAACGCCAACATAGGGAACGTCACCAACCTTTGCTTCGGTTCTTAAAAGTTGTTCTCGCATTTCTCTGTCCATTCGAACTTCTCAGTCTTACGAGTAAGCCGCGTTAAAGGGGCTACTATCTTTACAAACTTGAACGATCCTCTGGTAGTGACCGGCCAATCCTACCTCTGGTAGTCGACCCAACCAGGGTCATCAATTCATCAGTGGTCCTTTATCCAATCTCGTCAGGATCCTCCATGGGATCCTCCTCAGCAACTATCCCTTCTAGGACAACATCCTCAACCGCTACATCCTCAATATCAACATCATCCGGTCCTGCGTTAGGACGCTCTATTGGATCCACAATCTGATCTCCAATTAGTAATAAAACATCATCGCGTTGATGTTCCTCAACTTCAGGGTTCGGAGTCCCGCTACCATATACGATAACGAACTACGCTTCTATCGCTACATTTATAAGGGTTCCCATTAGGGTTTTAACTGTCAGTACTACGTTAGGTAGTCCGACTATGAACTTGGCAAGAGTTCTTATTATCTTAGTGAACTTATTATCTTAACGTCCCATCATCTCTGAGGTTTATAATGCTTGGCTCTGATACCATTTCTGTAACACCCCCAAATCCGGGGTCGGGGATCCGGGTTGTCACGAGTTCCATTTCCCTTAACAACACCCAATCTTAATAAATAATCAACTACTCTGTACTGTGACCCCACAATAAACACACACCACAAGTTATAGTCTCAGAGATGAATATCCAAAAATAATCACAAGTCATTTTATTCCACAATTATATGCCAATACACCTTAAACAGGTTTCTGAATAAATTTACATTTCTTTGCCATTATTACAATTCATAAATATACATAATCTGATACATCAAAAGTTGAAAGCCTAGCCTATTGGTAGTTCCTACCTCAGCTATGGCGGCATCAGTGCTTCTAGAAAACTGCGGAACGTCTCCTAACCTCTTGCGAATCGGGAGCTTGGTCCGGTTCATCTTGTCTATCTGATGTTGTGTGATGAAAGAAGAAAGCAAGGGTGAGCAGCAAGCCCACCAAAATAATATGTATAATGATTAACAATATATGAGCCTTCTCATAGTACTCATGAAAGTCTTGGTCAAAAGAAATGAACCAAGTTGATATCTTAATGCGATGAAGTCGCAAAATATTCAGTATATATATATATACATATATACTTTTCAAAATATTGGAAGTCCTCTTCCATGCACAATATACACAAAGTCCCAGTGTATAACTGTATAAAAAAAAATATCGTTGCAAGGTGATCTCATATATCTAACCTTGTCTCAACGTTTTTCTGAAAATCTTTGTCATTCATAAGACAATTATTAATTAGATATAAGTTTAAAAGATGAAGTTACAAGATACCCCAATATACTTATATCTTTCCCAAATACTACTTGAACTACCACCGTTCAAGTTATAATTAGCTTCAAAAGTTCATCACATAGATGAGACTATAAGGCAAGATTTGAATAGATTAAATCTTTAAAATATTATCAAAATAAAATGAAGTTACGAGGTACTTCATTTGATGTAAACATCATTTTGAAAACTTGACCCTGCCAACACTCAACAATCGCCCAACCGTAGCCTTTCTATCGAAGTGCTCTGGGTAGTGTTGCAGAAATTATCCAATTGGATGATGAACTCATTACGGGAGTTTGCCGCGCCAGGAAGACCACTTACGATGATCAGTCGTAGTAGTACAACCCCACCATTTTCTACATGTAGAGGAGAACCTGTCGGATTTACTTGTCAACCGAACACTGAACTCCTAAGGAATAGACCGCCTTAGCGGAACTTCCAGGCCATTTGGGCCAATATAATAAGGCTGGGCCGACGCTACTCAGCCACTTACGCCACTCCTAGTTCAGATGAAATCCATGACTCTGAAACGTAAAGCTTGTCCCCACTTTCCCCAAGTAGAAACTTGTTGATACGGCTCCACCAAGAAGTCGTATCTATTTGGAAAGGAGAACTCACCGATATTTCCCAGGCGATGCCTGTTAATGGATTAACTTGTTCCAAGAATTTTACTTCCCGAGTGTTGGGTAAGTAATCAATTCATTTATCAAAACAGCAACCTTGTTGCGAATATAAACACACCACAGAGCCGGATCCCTCAGGTTTTGAGCGAGTATTTAAATCCCCTTCGAAAGGAGGATCTTAAAAAAATGAGTTTTGGGATCCGCTCTAACTTTTAAAAAAATCATTTTGAAGACTCGCAAAACATTTTTAAGAATGTTTGGAGTGAAGCTGATTTAATGAAGTAAATCAGTCCCCAGAATATTTAGAAAATGTCTGAATATTATTATTTAAATAATATTCCCATAAAGAATAATCTTTATAAAATAATTGAAGTAGAAGTATTAAAACTTATACTTGAAATGAATAGCAAATAATCAAAGATATACTTATACGAAAGTAATATCTTTATTTGAATAATCAAAAGTAAGTTTGATTATCGACACCTTATTCTTTAATACAATAAAGAATATTATTAAGTAATAAGCGGAGTCATAATACCTCGAATGAATACTATAAATAATATTCATAAAATAAAGGAGTCATACATCCTCAAATGAATATCCAAGTAATATTCAATAATAATATAAACTGAGTCATAAGCCCTCGAATGAATATTCAAATAATATTCAAATAATAAAATAAACTGAGTCATAAGCCCTCGAATGAATACTCAAATTAATATTCAATTAAGTAAAATAAAGGTATCGAATAAACCTTATTCGATCCATAGTTTTAAAAACTATATCCATATATATAAATATATATATATATATATAATATACTCGGGAACATCGACTCCCGGTTTAGAAATATGTTCACCTTTTATCCCCTATACTAAGGGTATACGCAACTACTTGCTTATTTCTAGCATAGGTATTATGCAACTATAAGCATTGAAATCAACAGATAGATAACCAGATTATGAAACAGACATGCATATATACCATATCAGCATGCTCCAGTATATCGCAAAATTTGCTAATAACAATCATGCACTATCACAAGATAATGCATATACATATATTTACATCACAACAACAATATATCGGGTAGAAAACTTGCCTGAGCGACTGGGGGTTACGAATGGCTCGGGACGAGTCTGGTAACCTATAAACAACAAGTAAGTTGGAATTAAACCAAAGTCACTTGTAAATCTATACTCTAACCAACTCAGACTCTAACGCTCGTTTTGCGCTTACTGATTCTCTTAAGTCACTCGAGTACCCTCGGCTCCACCATTTTTAATAATTTAACCTTTACGAGTTTTAAGGCGATTCCTTCGCGAGTGTCTTACCAACTGCCTAACACACTTACCATAAATGTTTCATGCATTAATTAACCCTTTTTGGTCTTTAACCTATGTTTCAAAGTAAGGCGAGGGGAAAGTTTCGTTCGCGAAACGCCGTTACTTGAAACGGTCGTTTCTCCTAAACCGTGCATCGGAATCGAACGAACTACATATCAAAACGAAGCTCGTAACATGAGCTATCTAAACATGGCAGTGGTCATAATCTAGCAGGGGGTTCTCGGGTCCTAATGTTATGCACAAAAACAGTCCAAAGAAAATCGGACGTTACGACGGCTATGTTTACGCGATTACCAATGTTTAAACTACTCCAATTAACCACCAACCAACTCATAACCATCAATACAACAAAACTTCACCTAAACCATACCACATCAGTCCATAATCTCCAAGGTTTTCAACTCAAACAACCACAATCAAGACCTATGAACTATAATCAAGCTTCAATTACCAAAAACACTTCCAAATCAAACCAAACTACTAATAATCACAATCCATGCTTCTCATTTCACAACATCAACCATTAAACTTACTAACAAATAAAGTAAAGGCTAGGGTTTGAAGTTTATACCTTCCTTGGGAGGTGTTAAGTTGCTAGGAAGCCTTAGGGAGCCTCCTACAAGCTTGATCTTTCCAAAGAAATCAAGAACACAAAGTTAGGCTTTGAAGTTTCTAAAAGTCCGATTTAAAGAACTGTAAAAATGAGGGTCTTACCATGATTATTTGGACGAGACTTGTGAACAAGAGTTGTAGGCCATCTCAATACCTTTCCAATGAGCTATAGAACACAATATTTGAGTGAGAAATGAAGGAGATACAACAGTTTTAGTGTTCTGGTTCTGTTTTGGCCGAGAGCATGAAGAACAATGCCTTGGTTTCTTTTTGATTTTGATGAAAATGATTTGCTTGGCTTGGTTGGTTTGATTTTTGTGTTTGTTTTAGTAAATTACCTAGTTGCCCTTGATTTTGTGTGGTTAAAAAGCCACCACATCTCCTTCCTTCCCATGTCATGCTTGTGTCATCCTCATGATGTCATCCTCCCCTCCTTGTCCTCTTCTCATTGGTTGGGTGACATCATCCTCTCTAATCCCTTTGATTAACTTCCTAATTGTTTGCCTAATGACCGCTGATCTGTTATACGGTTCGCTTAACTTTCGTTTTCGTTTATCGTTTGAAGGATCATACCCGGGATCTTATTACTTAGGTTCCCTTAACCTTTCTCAATATATTATATTCCTTTTATGATCCTCTCCTATAATCCTTTAATTTAAATCCTTTTTATCCTGTTACCTTTTTCTCAAATCTTTCCGTATCTAGTGTATTTCCGGGAAAAATCAAAGTGTTCGGATTTGAATTCTGACGATCTTTACATACACTTATATCCCATATAAAGTACTAATAAAATCTCAGAATATCCATATCAGAACCCCTACATAGTGTGGCATGAAAAGTTTTCTCATTCAGCAAAAACACTATTCATAAGGGTTTCAAAAATTTCCCAAAAATTGGGGTTATTACAACGACCAAATCCCCTGACCCCGGATTTGGGGGCGTTACAACTTTGCAGCTGACTGCAGAAAGCCTAGAGCTGAGAGGAAGTAAGCCTTGATCACCAAGAAAAAGAATTGGGATGATACATAAGAATCAGATGATGAAGTCAACTATGCTCTCATAAAAAATGCTGAACTGAGGCTGGCAATGTTGAATTAAAGGTACCTCATGTCACACGTGCTTTTGATACTGATGATATCTGTGAATTAAGATTGTTTCTTAAATCTCTACATGTTAGTTATAGGGATCAAACACTTGAGAATGCTAGGATTAAGAGTAAAAACCTTGATCTTAAGAAAAGAAATGATTACCTATAATCTGAGTTGATTTTCATGCTAGAAACTCAAAAGGAAAGAGATGATGCTTTGTATGTTAAAGAAAACTTGTTAGAAAAGCATACTTATCTAGAAAAGGATCTAGCTAAAGAAAGAGTAGTGATTAAGCTTTGGACTAGTTCAGGAAAACAACCCAGGTTTAATAAAAAATGACTGTTGGGGATCAGGATTAGGATATGTTGAAGACTAATTTTGGTAAGAGAAATAAAAAGGAAACTGAGAATGTTAAACCACTAAATACTGTTGTTAAGGTAAAACTGAACCAGTCTCAGTTAAGACCTATTAAGTTTCACTTAGGTGCTGATGTTGTTAAGTTAGTAAATGAAAAAGGGTCAACATCAACATCTAATCAAATTTAAAAACTGATAAGTGTGAAATTGTTCATACAAAATCAGTAAATATTGGTTTAATGACTCGGAAACAGCTTAAGCAAAAGTTGAAGGATGTTAAAATAAAAAACAAGGAAAAAGAGCCTAGAAAGAATAGAATTGGAAAGGAAGGTGTTAATAAGGAGAACAAATATAAACTCATCTCTAATGCACCTATAAAGGTCTGTTTTAACTGTGTTAGTGCTAATCATCTTGTTGTTGCTTGCATAAGAATAAAGGGATAAACACTGTTCATCCTAATTCAAAGTTTAGGAATAGAATAGTTAGACATAAACCACATAATCCATATTTTCATTGTAGCAGTATTTGGCATTCAATTTACACATGTAAAGAGTATCACAATTTGTATTATGACTACTATCAATTGAAACCCTTTTTAAATAAATCAAAAGTAAATTCTGCATGTGTAATCTCTGATATTAAGAATGTTATCATAAACTCTAATTTAAAGTCTTCTGCTGCAAATGTTAACAAACTTAAAAATGCCAAATGATCCAAGCAAGTCTGGGTCCTTAAAAATACTAATTAATTGTTAAATCTGATTGCAGAGTAACAATAAGAGTTCTCTAGTCTTGGAAAATGGATGCTCAAGATATATGACTGGAAATAAATCCCTGCTATCAGAGTTTAGGGAAGAGGCTGACCCAAATGTTTCTTATGGAAATGGCAACTTAGAAAAGACTTTGGGATATGACAAGATTAATCTTGGAAATGTCATCATTGACGATGTAGCTCTGGTTGCGGGACTCAAGCATAACTTGATCAGTGTGATTCAAATCTGTAACATAGGATGTCATGTGAATTTTTATGAGGAATATTGTGAAATTTTCAGTAAATCAGATGGCAAGATTGAAATGACTGGTGTTAGACATGGTAACTTATATGAAGTCAGGGTCTCCACAATACTAATGATTCCGAAGTATGTCTAGTTAGTAGAGCATCTGTGGAAGACAATTGGAACTGGCATAAAAGACTTTCTCATCTCAATTTCAACAACATCAATGAACTTGTGAAGAAAGATCTTGTGAGAGGATTATCCAATGCAGTATTTACTCCTGATGGCTTATGTGATTCATTCCAGAAAGCCAAACTAAGGAAAACATCTTTCAAGAGTAAAAATGAATCCTCAATTCTTGAACCATATCACTTGCTACACATTGATCTTTTTGGACCAGTAAATGTAATGTCAATTACAAAGAAGAGGTATGCACTTGTTATTATTGATGAGTATACAAGATACACATGTGTGTATTTTCTGCACACCAAGGACGAGACACCATCCATTCTTCTTAATCATGTAAGGGAACTGGAAAAAGGATCAGCTCACAAAGTCAAGATCTTTAAAAGTGATAATGGAACTGAATTCAAGAACAGCACTATGGAAGAGTTCTACAAGTACAAGGGAATTAAACATGAATTTCTACCTCTGGAACTCCACAACAAAATGGAGTTGTTGAAAGAAACAATAAAACTCTCATATAAGCTGCAAGAACCATGCTTGAGGAAGCAAAATTGCCTACCTACTTCTGGACCGGGCTGTGCAAACTGCTTGCTTTACACAAAATACAACATTGATCAACAAACATGGCAAAACACCATTTGGGATGGTAAAAGGAAAGAAGCCAAATTTGAAGTACTTTCACATTTTTGGCTGCAAATGTTTTATTTTCAAAACTCATCCAAAATAGCTTACTAAATCTGATCTAAAAGATGATGAAGGCATTTTTGTTGGATATTTATTTTCAACAAAAGCTTTCAGAGTTTATAATCTGAGAACAAGGGTGGTCATGGAATCTATTTATGTGTCTTTTGACGATAAAAAGATTACAGGTATAGAGGATGCAAATGACCATGAATAATTGAGATTTGAAAATGAAGTACCATATGCTTAATAGTTAAATCCTGATTAGTCTAACAGATTCTGATAATCTGACAAATCCTGATACAGCAAATCCTGACATCACTCTAAATTCTGATGAACCACATAACAGTGGAAACTCTGCAAGAAGTGAAGCACATGTTGAGGGGGAGCAACAAGACTCACATCAAGGGTCAAGTGATTCAAATCAAGAAACTTCAGTAGATACTCCATCAGACTCTGATTTCTCAAATACTGATGAAGCAAATACTGATAATACTGGAAATACCGATTTAGGGGGAGCATTAGGAAGTAACAGTGGTACAAGGCATAATGAAACAAGAGACTTTATGGATCAAGGGGAGGTTGTACTTCAAAAAGTCAACTTCCTTCTGCAAGAAAATGGACTAAGTCACATACACCTGACTTAATCATTGGAAATACTGATAGTTGTGTGAAGACTAGAAGAGCCATTGAGAATGAATGTCTCTATCATTATTTTCTATCTCAAACAGAACCCAAGAAAGTTGAAGAAGCTCTACAAGATGCTGATTGGATCACAACAATGCAAGAGGAGTTAAATGAATTTGAAAGGAACAAATTCTGGACTCTTGTACCAAGACCTAAAAATAGATAAGTAGTTGGTATAAAGTGGGTGTTCAGAAACAAAACTGGTAGTGAGGGCATTGTTATAAGTGTTAGGGTTTATACTAAACTATTCGTTTGAAGTATATAATATTATAATAATCATTTGAGAATCTTGAATGCATGTTTTCACATTGTCTGTATATTATTATATTGTAGAAAATCTGGTATCAGATGGGATAACAGAAGATTAGATTGTCAAACTCGATATATAATATAATAAAGGTTCACTGTCTAAGTGGTGTTAGACAAACCACTGGAACAGCTGAAGTATTATTTAGAAATAGTATATCTTGACTATTGAATAATACTTGTATACTTTGTGTATATTGAACGAGATCAAAATAGTAGAATAATTATTTCTTTTATTCTAACAATAAAGAACTAAGATTCTATGATATTATTATTGCTTAGGTTATTAATCCGAATATAGTGATTGGCACTTGTATTTAATGCACCTGCTTTGATTCATACATTAAGTAATTTATTTAAATTGCGAATTTATGTATTGGGCAATAACATTATATACAGAGTGGGATATTAACTATAAAAGGAACCCGTGTCCGAAAAATATATTCGATTGATGATATCCTCTTGAAAGCTCATAAAGATAATTATGATTTAGTCCTGTAGGCAAATTTTTTCTTGTATAATTATAAGGTTGAGTGGATGATCTAGGATAAAAGATATTGATTAAATTAATTGTCAGAAATTAATTTAATTAATGGACATGTGATATTTAAACATTGGAAATTTAATAAGCAATTAATATGGGAGCCGAATTAAATGATTAATTTACGGAATTAGGAAAGGTAGTGCAAATATTAATTCTTTAGTGGATTGAATTAATATTTAATGAAATTGAGCCTGGCCCAGAATGTCATTGGAAGGCCCGAACTAATGGTCCATGATCCTTACTATAGCCTATAAATATTCTCATTCTCCTAAAGCTAGGGTAAGACACACAAAAATGAAATCAGATCCCAGGGTTTGAGAGAGGCAGCCATTTTTCTCAAGGAGCAAGCTAGGGTTTTGGATTTTCGGAGCTTTAAGGAGAAGCACACCTTGGGAGATCGAAGCCCACAATTCGTCCAAGGAGAATAAGGTAATACAGTAAAAGACGTGGACTTGAATCGCTTTCCCCGTAGTGATTAAGGTTAATATTTTGTTCGTACTCTTTTAGATATATCATAAAACACAGGGCCAAGATTCTATTGTCCCAACAATAAGAAATAAGGCAAGGCTAGTTGCAAAAGGTTATTCACAGCAAGAAGGTATTGATTATGATGAAACTTTTGCTCCAGTTGCAAGACTTGAGGCAATCAGAATTTTTCTAGCCTATGTTGCTCACATGAAATTTAAAGTGTTCCAAATGGGTACGAAGAGTGCATTTCTAAATGGTGAAATTGAAGACGAAGTTTATGTTAAACAGCCTCCAGGGTTCATTGATCCAAAATATCCAAATCATGTCTACTTACTGGATAAAGCACTCTATGGACTAAAGCATGCTCCAAGAGCCTGGTATGAAACACTTGCTCAATTTCTGTTGGAAACTGGTTTCAAAAGAGGTACAATTGATAAAACTCTAATTTATAAGTACCATGGTAAGGATTTGTTGTTAGTATAGATATATGTTGATGATACCATTTTTGGTTCTACTAATGATAAACTCTGTGAGAGATTTACAAAGCTAATGCAGTTAAGATATCAGATGAGTATGATTGGAAAATTGAGTTATTTTCTGGTTTACAAGTAAAGCAGACAGATGAAGGCATCTTCATAAATCAAGCAAAATATATCAGGACTTTGCTCAAAAGATTTGGAATGCAAGAAAGTTCAGCTACAACAACTCCCATGGTCACTGCAACCAAGTTAGATTTAAATACTGGTTCATCAGTAGATATAACTAACTACAAAGGTATGATTGGCTCACTCCTATATTTAACTGCTAGTAGACCTGATATCATGCATGCTACCTGTCTCTATGCAAGGTTCCAAGATGATCCAAGGGAACCACATCTGTTAGTTGTAAAAAGAATTTTTAAATATCTCAAAGGCACCATGAATCTGGAATTATGGTATCCTAAATATTCAGATTTTAAGCTAATTGGATATTCGGATGTTGATTTCGCAGGATGCAAAATAGACAGAAAAAGCACCTCTGAAAGCTGCCAATTTCTTGGTGGCATATTGGTTTCTTGGTTTAGCAAGAAATAAAAGCACATCAGTTGCTGAAGCTGAGTACATTGCTGCAGGAAGCTGTTGTGCTAAAATACTTTGGATGAAGAATCAATTATTGGATTATGGGTTAGAATATTCTCAAATTCCTATATATTGTGATAATCAAAGTGTTATTGTAATGACAGGAAATCCAGTACAACATTCATTGACTAAACATATCAGCATAATATACCATTTCATAAGGGAACATGTAATGGAAGGTACAATGGAATTGCACTTTGTGCCTACAGATCAGCAGTTAGCAGATATCTTCACCAAACCACTCTATGAAGCCACCTTTACCATATTGGTGAATGAATTGGGAATGATTTAAGTATAATTCTCAAACTCTAATGAAAAATTGTGATCTATAGTTGATAATTAGAGTGTGGTATCTTTATCTTATGTATCATTATTTGTTAAAATCTGATAATAGTGTTAAACTCTGATGTCATGTATTCATGCTATTTGTTATTAATCGATTAAGTCAAGTTTAAATCCTGATAGTTAAACTCCGACAGTAGTTGCATGATAAACTTTGATTATGTGAATAAGTACTAATATTGGTCAAAGGTGAGTTGACTGATAAATCCTGGCAGTAGCTAGCAAAATATTGATATTGGTCAAATCCTGATTGACCATTATATTATGATAATATTTTGAATTTATTCAAAATGCTTTTTGTTAGTATTTTAATTAGAGTTGTGATGTAGTAGAATTAGTGGCAAAAATTTGAATTGATTACAGTGTTAATTGATGGCCTGAGGATATGGAAAATGATTGAGTTATATACCAAACATCACGTTTGGTAACTATGCACGTATTAACTGTAATAATTACATGCTTTCATGATTACTGTTCAGTCAATCATATCATGCCATGTGTCCCACAAAGGTGAAATGTTTCTGAGTATTGGAGTAGAGTGTTAAACAAAATCAATTTTTGATTTCTAATTATCACTTTATCACTTACTGATTATCTTCTTACTCTCTTACTCTCTTTTTCTCTCGAGCTTAAAATCTGTAACCCTAATCAGTGTTTGAGCAAATTACTTACAGAAACATCATGTCTTCACCTACTACTTCTACACCTTTCACTCATGGTGGTGCCAAGTTTGGCATAAACAATTATACTGCTATCCTGGACAACAATGGGATAAATTCTGATTTTCATATTTTTCAAGATTTCTTAAGGATGAGTGAAGTTGGGTATGCTCTTACAGATCCAACAACTATTTTTAGAGATCAGGTTCTAGCTTTATGGAGGAATGGTCTATATGATGACGGAGGTGAAGCAGACACTCCAAGCATCATTTTTGAGTTTGATGACAAGAAGAGGGTTGTAACCCCTCAGACAATGCATGATGCTCTTCATCTTCCTGCTCCCACTTCTTATGCAACTTTTGTGGGAGATGCAGAAATGAGAAGGTTCTTCACATAAATTGGCTATGACAAGGATATGAAGAATCTTGGCCAATTGAAGAGAAATGGGCTAAGGAAGGAATGGAATTTCTTCTTTGATTGCATTACAAGGGCATTCAACAATAAATGCATAAATTATTATGATATTCCAATCATGACACAGCAAATTGGGTACTCTCTAATTCATGGTGTAAATTATGATTTTGGTAGACTTGTTTTACAATTCACAGGGGATAGATTAAAAGCTGATAGTAATATAGTATATTATGCTAGATTTTGTCATTTGATTTTTAATACCTATTTTCCTGATACTCCGATGCCTGCGAACCAAATTGTGTCAGTTTTTAAGCTCACTAAGAGAGCTTTCTCTGATCTTATTTCTAAAGATTCAGAAAAGATTGCTCTAGCTCCTTTGAGGTTGCCAGTGATTTCCAGGAACTTGCTAATTGCAAGGCTTCCTGTGACTTATGGTTTTCCTAACCAAGAAAGTGCTAAGCTGCAGGAAAACAGTTGGTAACTCACCTGTAGCTAACCCCAGCACTGCAACCCAAACACTTTCTCAAACACAATCCACCTCAGGTGCCTCCCAAAAGAGACCTGTTGTAAAAAGGAAGAAACCAGCAAAAGCTGATTCTATGGTTATTATTTCAATTGAGAACCCACATGACATTATTGTCCAGTCTGCTAGGCCTTCTAGTCAAAGAGCTAGTGCTGCAAATGCTGAAGTAGCACAGAAAGGGGTTCAGTACAAGCTTCTCATTCTTCTAAGCCTTCAGAATTTGTTAAGAGAAAGCTTGTGCTAGTTGAGTTAGAATCAGAGGATGAGGACAATGATATCTTATCATCTAAGTTCAAGAAGTTAAATCTTGATTCTACTCAGAATCCAGTTGTATTATCAACTGGTAAGGGCGGTGATGTTGTTCAATCTGATTCAAGCCCGAGACTAAGGATCAAGAAGAAGAAATTTGTCAAATCCTACATTGCTCAAAGTCTGATGCAGATCAAGAAAGAACTTGCTGAGGAGACACAGGGTGTAACTACTGGTACTAATCAGTGGACTAGCCAAATTACTAAAGCACCTGTGACAATTAGTGATTCTCCAGCAAAAAAGAAAAGAGTGAGGGAGATCACTCATGAGCAAGTGGAGGAATCTGTCAAGAGGCTTTATTTCCTGGATCAAGCACACAAGAACCTGTATCTCAAAGGGATACAATAACTACTACAAATATTGATCCTGTCACACAAGAACCCATACTTCAAAGTAGTGCAGTAGACATTGAAGATATAAAGCCTCTTGCTCAATTGCTAACTCAAGAATGGCATGAAGTGGAACCTGCCAAGGTTTATGAAGAAGTTTCTCAAATCAAGGACTTTTGTAAGAAGATTGATCCTCAAAGATATAATCAGACAACTGGATTTCATCAAGAAACTATACAGGAGTCAAATAATGATACTAAGGAGAGAGGTACATAAGAATTGAACCTGGGTGTCAAAGTCATCCAGAAACTCCTGAATCTTCTGCCCCACAAGAACTACTACCTCAAAGTGGTGGTGAAGGCTTAACTCCTGATCCAGTTGTCTTAGCAATTGATGTTGAAGGAAGGGTACATCCAACACCCACATCAGTCGAACTTCTCTCAGTTCAACCCTTGAATGTCTACAAAGAAGCTGATCCTTCAGAAGCATAAGGTGCACAGAGTATTAAAGATACAGCTGTTGAACAACAGTCTGTAGACACTCGGATAAACTCTGATGTGCCAAATGCTGATACTTTCCCTGCAGGTCTAAGTACTGATACTTTCCTGCAGTCCACTCACATCTCTATGTCATCCACTACAACAATCCATGTTCTTAATGAAAGACATTCCACTCATTTTATTATTCCACCATCTATAATTCTCCATGTTACTGCTCTTGATGTAGATGCAGAACAGTCCACTCAAAATAAACCCATCATTGCAGAATCACCACATCACTCCACTAGTATAGAGGTTTTGGGGATAAATGCTAAAGTTCCACCTCATATAGCCACTATTCTTGAAGATCGGGAGTTAAATGCTGAGGACATGGCAGTTTTTGAAGCAGCTGATTCTCACACAACTCTAATTCCTGATGATTTGCTAAATATTGATGTTGGGTATAAAGTAGCTCAGTTCATTCAGGAGCCAGTTGCTGATGGAGAATTTGTACACGAAAGTGAGTCTAATGATGGGGAAGATATCAAAGCAGAATTAAATCCTGACGAGGATAAACTTTTCTTTCCTAAAGACATGCCTAAACATGAAAAGAATAGGAGATTAGCTGAGCTTGATGCTAAGAAGAGTAGCGAGTTTTCTGATGCATAATGGAATTCTAAGTGGAAGGATGTTTCATATCATATCTCTGTTGTTACTGCTTCTAAACATCTGGAAAGAGCAGAACACAGCATTGCAAATCCTGATATTATGACACATCTAAAAGCTTCCATAATTTTGATCAAATCAGTACAGCATACTCAGTCTCAGGCTAATACTCAAATTGATAAAGTCAAGGAATCCTTTTTTGAAACCAAGATGACCACAACCAAGGAGATCCAAAAGCAGTTAGCACCTCTTATTGCTAGACATGACAAAATGGAAGCCAACCAGGTTAAGTTGGAAGCTACTCAAGCTAAGATGTCTAGTCAACTGGATGAGGTACAGCAGTCTATAGAGCTCATTATTTCCCTCCTACTTGGTGATGATGTCAAAAAGGGGGAGAAAGTGTTGAAATCTAAATAAAAGCAGCTCTAGTTGAAAGATGTTAATGACAAGGATGGTCCTGGTGATGATGATAAAAATAAAGAAGATTATTTTGAGGAAACAAGGAGGAGATCTGATTGGTTCTAGTGGTACATCTAAAACCACTAGTCCATCAAGACAAGGTGGAGAAATGAGGAAATCTGGAAGGCAAGTCTCAAAGACTGCACAAATTCAAGAACTGACTTTGGCTAAATCTCAAACTCTGAAAGTCACAAATGCTAATGAAGACTAAGGCATTCTGGAGATAGAAGCTGGTACAGAAGTAAGTTAGTATCTACAGACTCTGAAAGTAGAAGGGAAGAAAACAACTCTATTCTACAAGGATCCAAAAATTCAAGCATTTGATTCTGAGATAAGTAGAAGAATATTTGAAAGAGAAAATCTCGGAGTTATGGAAAAACTTATACTTTTGGAAGAAGAGTACAAAACTTTAAAGTCGGCAAATACTGATGTTGTCTTACCTTATGAAGATATTCCTAGTAGCAGACCTACAAAAGGTGTGGTAATCAAGGATGTCAGTCAAACTGATGCTGAAGGGCCTTTAAGGTCTCAAGAAATTTAAAATGCTGACAGGAGTTATAAGGAAAAGGAAAAGATTGGTGAGAAGTCAAACCAAAAGCCTAAACCAAAATCCAAGAAGAAATCAGTATCTAAAAGTTCAAAATCATAAACATTGAAGATCCAATCTATTTAGTAGTAGTAGCTTATGATGATGCTGATGATCAAATGACTCAGGAAGAAAATCAGCACTACAAAAGAAGAAAAATGATTCCTGGAGCTGATTGAGTTGAAAAATTGAATATGGTAACAACCTCTGACAATGCTCAAGTTTTAGAAGAAACAAATGTTGAAGCTCAACCAGTCACAACCTCTAATACTAAGTTGTTGATATTTCAAGTAAAATGCAAGCTGAAGTCACAAATCCTAATTCAGAGGACTTTAACTCTGATATGCCAGAATTAACTTTAGAAGAGAGGAAGAAGCTATAATGGGGAAACAAGACACCTGCACCAGTAAGGGATTCTTCTGAGACTATAAACAAGATCTATAGTGGAAACTCTCAGTCTAGAAGAGCTGGTGGAAGAAGTGTCTTGGGTATTTCAAATGATGATACTTATATTGCTAATGCTTTTATTCTAAGGAAACCTGGAAATCTGATAGAGATTGGTGATAATACAAAACTTGAAGATTTGAAGAAAATTAAATCAGTTTAGATTGTGAATGATCTAGTTGGTGAAAAGATGAGCTATTTTCTGGAATCTGAAAGAAGGTTGAGGCTCACTCAAGAGAATTTGAAGAATAAACCATGGCATGGGTTGGAATTCATAACTACATTATTTTAGGTAACCAACTCTACTACTTCTAGATGGTCTGAATTTTTGAAGAACTTAGTACACATGAAGCAGAGAGGAATGACATACACGTCCAATTATATTCCAAAGTACATTCATAAATTTGGACATACTATTGACATGCCTACTGGAGGAGCCAAAGTGTTTAAGTCTCTGGGAAGAGAAGTTCTTACTTTCAATCCAGATGGAAAGAATATTGGATTTCTAAAACTGGATAATTTGGCACTTGGAGAATCAAATCTACATGACCTCAGAGCTCCTGTTTATCAGAATGATGAATCTACAAAGGAGCTCAAGGATATCAAGCAACGAATAGAAATGTATGTAAATGTTCTTAAAGGTCAACTACTCAAGAAATTCCTTGATGAAGCTACTGATTATATAAAAGTTCAGAATTGAAGATAAAGTTTAGAAGCACTGACTATAAGATAGTTATTTGTTTGCATTTTTGCATTTAGATAGTGTTAGTCCCTTAACAATATAGCAAGAATTATAGAAGGGGGGTTGAATGGAATTCTTGAACCTTTCTCTTGAAATAAAAATGTTCAACTCGATTATGGATATATTTGTTTTGATTAGCATAATGCGGAATGTAAACTTGAATGAATCAAAACATAAGTAATTAAAAACAAGAGTCTTTAAAAACTTTCTGGTGGATTTAAACAATTCCATCAGAGATATATTTAATATATTGAGAGGACTCTGTGTGCAGAAATGCTCACAGCTGCTTACACAAAATAGAACTGCTAAGAACACAGGAAATACTAAATATAGTGCTTACAAAGATTTCTCTGTTGTTGTTTCTTAGCTCTCTTAGTTATATTCTATTTGCTACTCTCTTGGTTTATATATTACCAAGATTACAAAGTCAAAAAGACTGAACAAATATAAAATCTAACAGTCTTGATCTTTGCTGCTTTTCGTCCTCTATTACCCAGTTAATGGGCTTCCACGGTGTGTTTGTATCCAACTCAACGGCTGTGTGTCAGCTTTCACTGTTCAACTGATGTTTGAATTCTTGATATGATCATCCATCGACTTTCAGATCATTCGTCGATGACTTGATTGATCATCCGTCGACTGCTATGTTAAACATCCGTTGATAGTCATTTGATCATCCGTCGAAGCTTTGTTAATCATCCGTTGGTAGCTATTTTGTCACTTGACTTCATTTCACTTATACAGAATTACAAGACATTGCTTATGTACAATTAATCAACCTATTCTGCATATCTAGTTAAAGTCAACATGACTTATATGCTACTTCAGATTCTATACAAAGGTGCATACAACACTGTGCTACAAACTTATTATTACATAAGCTACTCACTCGATGGATAATAAGTTAATCATCCGTCGGGACAATAATGAGTTATCCGTCGGGACTATAATTCTTATCCGTCGAGTGCTACATTATTTCACTAAGTAAAATCTACTTAGATGTTTTGTTTAGGTAATCATCAAGTACACAACATATTCACAACAATCTCCCCCAATTTATGTCTACTGGAATTGTAGCCATAAATTAAGAGATACTTGATGATAACAAAACATCCTAAACATATACCTTTAAAGATAAGTAGATAAAACTGAAAGTGCTTCAATTTAAAAAAAAATGTACAAGGTTTGGCTCACAGTCAGTTCAAGATGCTCCTCTAGTCTGAGCAGATTTTTCTAGTTTCTTGAAGGTCTGGATCTTCTTCCAAGCTTTTTGTTGTTTTCTTCAATTTGATTCTGGAGCTGTCTGTGGAATTCTAATTCATCAGATTCTGAGAGATCTAACATTTCTTGCATTTCAAAGAGAGTCTCATTGCTAGAGATACTCAATTGGTCTTCTAATCTGAAGAATCTTCTCACACCCTTGTCATCCATGAATTCCATCAGCCAGTAGGGCCTTAGATGCACTCTTCTCCCTGTGTATGGGATTATAAGAGTTTTGGGTAGTGCATCTTTGGCTCTAACACTCCTTAGCTCTTCCATCTTCTTCAATACTAATCTTCTTGAAGTTACATTGAAACCAAAGTTTTTCTTGAAGGATGAATAGACTTTGATCAACACAGCTTGGCTTTCTTGAAGTATCCTATGAAGAGGCCACTGAATCTCCCTTCCCCCTTTATACTTGAACACCAACCTTTCAGGTAGGTTTCTGTATGCATCAATTGCCCTTACCTCATCCAGCTCCTCCAGATAGAGGTTTAGATCTGAGAATTCTTTGATGTCACACAAGTACAAGTAGTCTCCCCTGTTGACCTTGGGTTGAGCTTTGACTATTGACTTGGATTTGAGAGGTGACAGCTTCACTTTCTTGACTGCCCTTGATTTTGTCCTTCTTGGCTTAGTAAGAATTGGCAAGTTGAAGTCAGGAATTGGTAATTTATCGCACTCTATTGGCTCATCCTTTGGCATAATAGGCTCTCCATGTATGTTCTTGTAGGGGTCCACCACCCTTATGTCTTCAAACACCACAGAGGGCTTTGATGCTTGAGTTTCAGCTTGAGTGGATTCCTTTGGAAATTGATCTTCCAATTCCTTGTCAACAACATCCAACTTTCTTTTTGTTCTTTTAGCCAGTTCTTTCTTTCTTGGGGATTTCTTCTGTTTTTCAATCTTCTTCTCTGATTCAGCAGCTTGAGATGGTTGAGAGGGAATTTGTTGAGAAGAATTCACAGCCTGTAGCTTGGCCAAGATAGCAAGCTGTTCTTTCTTTTGTTTAGACTTCTTTGCAATTAGAGCAGCTTGCCTCTTTTCCTGCTTCAATCTGACTTTTTTTTATTCCTTTGCATGAGCAAATTGTGGATGTCCAGCTACCACACAAATTTCCTTCCCATTTTTGAATATCTTTGCAATTCTTTTTCTTGAGGCTGAATCAGCTGGATCTTTGTAGAGGAGAATAGATCTTGACAGAAGCTTCTTTTCATCAGGCTTGGGTGTCTCATACACAGAATCCATAGGGTTCTTCAAAGATGACTTTGGATAGTTTGCCCTTGGTTTAAGAATTATCTCAGCCTTTGTAGTCTTGATGCAGGAAGATTGTCCTTTCTCCAGATAGTTCATGCTCATCTCATTCACATTGATTGGCTTGACATGAGAGTGATGAATGGCTGACTGATCTAGTTCCTTGACTAATTGAAACTTTTTCTGTATTTCCTCATCAATCTTTTTCCAGTTGATCATAGTCAACTCTTCTTTATCAGCATCTTTCAAATTTGCTGCTGCTGCATTTATAAGATCTATACCATCTGCAACTAGTGGCTTGGAGATAGTAATTGAAGGTACAATTACTTTGCTGATTTGAACTTGAAGTTTCTCCCCCTCAGTTGGTCCTTTCTCCCCCTTACTTGATTCTCTCTCCCCCTTTTTGTTATCATCAAGTGGAGGAGTTAGGCCTTGTGCTTTAGCCAGTTGCATGAGAAGATTTGTCTGAGTCTGTTGATTTTGAAGAAGTAGAGCCACTGAATTCTCAATAACCTGAACTCTGTTTTCCAGCTTGGCTAACTTCTTGTCAGAATCTGATTCTCTCCTCAACCTTAGTAGTAGATCATGCATGGTACCATATGGCATTATTGAATCCAGCTTCTCAGAGTTATATGTCTTTAAGTCAGCTATCTCCTTTTTCAATTCATCCACACTGAGATTCTGTCTTGAGTGTTGGATCTTCATTAACTGTAAGGAGTCTGGGTGAGCTTGAAGAACAGCCTTGGTACCAGCATCTGAAGCTTCCTGAAGGGCCTGCTGAATAGCTATGACTTGTTTTACCAAAGACACCTCAAATTGCCCTGGTGAAAATTCCTTTGCCCATGCCCATTTAGGTAAACTGAAAGCAGAACTTGGGTCTTCAGCTCCCCCTATGTTCATGCTTCCATCCAAAGAACCAGAGTCATCATCATCAGAATTTACTCCAAATTCTTCAGATGGCTCTCCAGCTTGAGAAGGCAGTCTGTTCACAGCAGCTTTATCTCTTTGAAGAGATTCTGTGGTGTGCACTAAATTCAAAGTCTGCTCTGCCTCCACATTGCCCTGAGCAGCCAACAGTTGATAGGCTGAAACAGGGTGAGTAAAAGTGTCAGCATCCAAGAAAATGTTATCAATTACAGCTTTGTAGTGTTGCTGAAATTTTCTTTCCTTTTCAGCATCATCCACAATCATTGACTCACTAGCAATGGCTGGTTACATCCTTATTTCTCCAGTACCTGCCTTTCTCTCATGTTCTCTCTTTTGTTGCATCAGGGTCTCACCCTGGCTCCCCACCCTCATACCCTCACCTTCACCTACTAAGGTGGGACTCCTCTCACTCACTTTTGCCAATCCTGAATGAATGGATTGCTGAGATTCACTCTTTTCCTCTCCTTTTGCCTGGGAGCAACCCAGCCTCTCACTCAATGCACTCTCCTTTCTCAGTCCTAAGAGTGATTGTATTACCACCAAATTTTCTGCACTTGAAATTATTGAAGTTTGAAGTTGTGCAGAGACACTCGACGGATAAGTGATATCCGTCGGGTGAGTGGTAAAGCTATCCGACGGATAACTACTGTTAAGCTTATCCGTCGGGATACAATCACTACTCGACGGATGAGCAATATCCATCGAGAGAGTAGAAATAAATGAGGTGGGAAGAGAAACTATTGTTGACTCTGTGTTGATTGAAGTTATTTGAGGCACAGATGTCACAATAGAATCAGAAAGAATTGGCAAGTGAGCCAACAAATCATCTAAAAGATGATGCTCACTTGCACTGGATTTTGGCTTCCCCAACAGAGTTAAAGAAGGGGAATCAGGAATTGAAGTGTTTATCATGTCCACTTCCAGTGAGTTAGTTGGTGAGTATTGTGTTTCTGTGGCTTCTATAATGAGAGATTTTGGCTGTGACTCCACATTTGTTGGAGCCACATCAATCTGAATTTGAGAAGGTGCAGTGACTGTGTCTTTAGCACCAGTTTGCACTAAGTGTGTGCCCTGTGCATCCCCAGTTGTTTTGGATTTTTTCTTTCTAGTGTAAGTTTGGTGTGAGCTTGTGTCCCTAACCCTCTTGGCCTGTGTTCTTGGATGTGAGCTTTGTTCAATAGCCACATCCTTTTGGGAGGATGCAGCTAGAAGTGAGGTTTTGTCCCTTTTAAGCACTACAGTTTGTTGGGAAACTGCAGTGTGGCTAGGCTGGGATTTACTCAACTCTCCAACCTTATCCTTGGGGTTTCTTTGATGTTCACCCCTTCCCTCACCTATCTTACCCTCCTTCACACTCCCCTCTTTGGCTTTAGTAGATTTTTCAACTGGTACCTTTTGAGAGATACCAAAGGGGGTTTTCTTTGATTTGGATTTAGAAATCGCAGTTGTTTTGGCAGCTTTGGTAGGCAACTGTTTGGTCATTGTCACAGTTGCCATAGCTATGCCTGAAGTCAAAGAAATAGAAGAGATTGGAATAGTTGAGGGTCTGGATGAGCTTAACTCACTTACCTGAAGTGTAAGCATTGCAGGAAAATAGAACATTGGCACATCCTTGTGATGGTTGGCTCTGTTCAAGTCTGCAATGATTGTTCTCTCTTGAACCCAACAAGCTAATTTGTTGTTTGGGTTCTCAAGTTCAATCTTTTGACAAAGATGGTTAGCCAAAAGCATAAAAAATCTAGCATAGTAAATATTCTTTCCTCTTTTGGCTAAGTCACCTAATTTAAAACCTAACTCATACACAACAAGGTCACTGAAATTGTAATATTTGTCTGTAACTAGCATGTATAGCATGTTAAGCATGGAAATGTTCACAGAATCAAAATTACTGATTTTTCCAGAAAAGACTTTAGTTACTACATTACACAAGTAACTCCATTCCTTCCTAAGACCTAGTCTTCTAATTTCACTTAATTTTGCATTAGGAAGTGCATAATGAATGGAATTGAGCATGTTGACAATATCAGTGTCAGTGTGTGGTGCAGTTACATTATCATCAGGAATCTTGAAACATGCTTTTATGATATCACTATTGATACAGAAATCATTACCTTTGATGGTTAGAGTGATGGTTTTGTCAGTAGAGTTGTAGATTGCGTTGTCCACATCTCCTCAACAACTTCACAATAAATTGTGGGTGATTCCAGCATGGCAAAACTTAACTTGCAGTTGTTCACGAAGTCCATCATCTTATGATAGTCTTCAGATTGCTGAATCCCCTTATTGACCAAGGCCGTGAAGTTGTTCTTCTCATAGATTAACCCAGTCTGTGACATGATCTTAACTACGGGTGCCATTGTTAGAGAAGAAAAGCTTGAAGAGAAAGAGGATTTTTGCTTGAGAGAGAATGAAATTTCACAGTTGAATTTGAGAATGATAAAGAAAATGATTAGAATGAAATAAGCTTTTATACTTTACTCAAAATTAACTGATAAAAATAATGAAGAGAAGTAAATTACCCAATAGAAATTGTCTAAAATAGCCGTTTTAAAATAAACTGTAAAAATTCCACCCATTATCCGTCGTGTAATGCTTACAAACTGTAAGTATACTCGATGGATAACGTTCAGGGAATTAACGGTTAAGATTTAGACACTTCGACGGATGAGGATAAGTTGATATCCGTCGAGCTTTAAAATACTCCAGAAAAGTAATTGATTTTTATTTACAATTTGTATATCGACGGATGACTCAACTCGATAGATAACGGTCATCCGCCGAGATGCAAATTTTGACTTAGCCAAAATTTTCATCCAAGACTAAAAATCAGTTAAATTTCTGGCTACTTTTCAACTTACAAAATAATTTAGATAAATTCAAGAGTAATTAAGCATACCTAACTCACTTACCAACCTAGAAAAGGTGGATTCATCCAGTGGCTTGGTAAAAATATCTGCAAGTTGCTTCTCACTTGGAACAAAATGTAACTCTACAGTACCATTCATTACATGTTCCCTTATGAAATGGTACTTGATGTCTATATGCTTTGTCCTTGAATGTTGCACTGGATTTTCAGTGATGGCAATTGCACTTGTGTTGTCACAGAAAATAGGAATCCTTTCAACTTGCAAACCATAGTCTAGCAATTGATTTTTCAGCCATAAAATTTGTGCACAGCAACTGCCAGCAGCAATATATTCAGCTTCAGCTGTAGAAGTAGAAACTGAATTTTGCTTTTTACTGAACCAGGACACAAGTTTGTCTCCTAAAAATTGACAGTTTCCTGTTGTGCTTTTTCTATCAATTCTGCAACCTGCATAATCTGCATCTGAATAACCAGTTAGATCAAAGCCAGAATCTCTAGGATACCAAATGCCAAGGTTTGGTGTTCCTTTGAGATATCTGAAGATTCTCTTAATAGCTATTAAATGAGACTCTCTAGGATCAGCCTGAAATCTAGCACACAAACATGTATCAAACATTATATCTGGCCTACTAGCTGTTAAGTATAGAAGTGAGCCAACCATGCCTCTATAACTTGAAATATCCACAGACTTTTCAGTAGTGTTTAGTTCAAGCTTAGTTGCAGTGGCCATGGGAGTTTTTGCAGATGTGCAATCCATTAAATCAAACTTCTTTAAAAGATCAAAAATATATTTAGTTTGACTAATGAATATTCCATCACTAACTTGCTTAACTTATAAACCAAGAAAGTAAGTTAGTTCTCCCATCATACTCATTTCATACTTGCTTTGCATCAGTTTGGAAAACTTTTTACAAAGTTTCTCATCTGTAGAGCCAAAAATAATATCATCTACATAAATTTGAACAAGTATGCTAGAGCCATTCACATTTCTGAAAAATAAAGTTTTATCTACAGTACCTCTTGTGAAGTGATTTTCCAAAAGAAACTTTGATAAAGTGTCATACCAGGCTCTAGGTGCTTGCTTCAGTCCATAAAGTGCTTTCAGTAGATAATAGACATACTCTGGGAAATTTGGATCTTCAAAGCCAGGAGGTTGACTTACATACACTTCTTCCTCCAAATCTCCATTCAGAAAGGCACTTTTGATATCCATTTGATAGACCTTGAAATTGGCATGGGCTGCATAGGCTAAGAAGATTCTGATGGCTTCAAGTCTTGCAATAGGAGCAAATGTTTCATCAAAATCTATTCCTTCTTGCTGACAATAGCCTTTAGCAACCAATCTTGCTTTGTTCCTTACTACTATGCCATTTTCATCCATCTTGTTTCTGAATACCCATTTGGTGTCTATTGGATTCTTTCCTGTAGGCTTGGGTACCAGCTTCCATACTTTATTCCTTTCAAATTGGTTTAGCTCCTCCTGTATAGCTAAAATCCAATCAGGATCTAATAAGGCTTCTTCTACCTTCTTTGGTTCTTCCTTAGACAGGAAGCTGATGTATAGACATTCTTCTTGAGTTGCTCTCCTGGTTTGAACTCTGGAAGAAACGTCACCAATGATCAGTTCAAAGGGGTGATCTTTTGTCCATTTTCTTGGTTGAGGTAGATTAGCCCTAGATGAAGAGACCTCAATGTTGTCTTGATGTGTGATTGAGTTTTGATTGCTAGAAACTCCCCCTGAGTTTGTGGATCTTTGATTTGAGATTGGGGTGCTATCTATGGGTGATCTGCCTTGACTTCCTGCTCTTTTTGATAACCCGACGGATGGTGAATTTTGAGTACCGACGGATGAGGCAGGTTGTCTTCCAACGGATAATACAGATTGCCTTCCGACGGATGAAGCATTATGTAACTCGACGGATGTTGAGTTTTGTGCTTCATTTGTAGTAGATTTGTCTGCATTATCCTTAGACACTGTTTCTTGATCACTCTCATCATCACTTTCATCACTGACCATCTCAACATTGTCGAATTTGAGGCTCTCATGGTAATCTCCATCTTTTAGTCCTTCAATCTTTTTATCATCAAACATAACATGTATAGATTCAACAACAATGTTGGTTCTTAGATTGTAGACTCTATATGCTTTACCAACAGCATATCCAACAAAAATTCCTTCATCTGCTTTAGCATCAAACTTCCCATTTTGATCAGTTTGATTTCTCAGAATATAGCATTTACAGCCAAAGACATGAAGAAAGTTCAGAGTTGGCTTCTTGTTCTTGAACAATTGATAAGGTGTCATGCATCTTGCTTGATTAATCAGAGAGATGTTCTGAGTGTAGCATGCAGTGTTTACAGCTTCAGCCCAGAAGTATGTTGGTAGTTTTGATTCTTCAAGCATTGTCCTTGCAGCTTCAATAAGAGATCTATTCTTTCTTTCCATTACTCCATTCTATTGTGGAGTCCTTGTTGCTGAGAACTCATGCAAGATTCCATTTTCCTCACAAAATGCTCTCATGACATAGTTCTTGAACTCAGTTCCATTATCACTCCTGATTCTTCTAACTTTGAAATCCATGATGATTGTTAACTTGCCTTATGTGATTGATGATGATTTCACTAGCTTCATCCTTGGACTTTAGGAAATAGGTCCAAGAGAACTTTGAGAAATCATCTACAATTACTAGGCAAAATCTTTTCTTTGAGATTGACAATATATTGACTGGTCCAAACAAATCCATGTGAAGCAGTTGTAGAGGCTCTTCAATTGCTGAATCAAGTTTCTTCCTGAATGATGCTTTAATCTGCTTCCCTTTTTGGCAGGCATCACACAGTCCATCCTTTGTAAACTCTACCATAGGAATGCCTCTAACTAGCTCTTTCTTTACCAGCTCATTCATGGTCTTGAAGTTCAAATGGGATAGCTTCTTGTGCCATAGCCAACTTTCATCTTGACTTGCTTTACTGAGAAGACAAGTTACAGATTCTGCTTTAGTTGAGTTGAAGTCAGCTAGATACACATTTTCTCTTCTCACACCAGTGAGAACCACTTTGTTGTTTTGATTATTAATCACAACACAGGTTTCTTTGTTGAAGGTTACTGAGTTGCCTTTATCACAAAGCTGGCTGATACTCAACAGATTGTGTTTGAGACCATCCACTAAGGCAACTTCTTCAATGATGACATTGTCCTTTAAAATTAAGCCATATCCCACAGTATAACCTTTGCTGTCATCTCCAAAAGTGATACTTGGGTCAGCTCTCTCTTCAAACTTTGTGAGCAGGGTAGAATCACCAGTCATGTGTCTTGAACAACCACTATCCAAGTACCAAAGATTCCTTCTGTTTCCCTGATTGCTTGAGGAACTTGTCTCTATTTTATCAGACTTGGCCATAAGGGCTAGATTGACATAGCTAACATCCTCATCTTCATCCAAACCATCAGCTGCCCAGTCATTCTCTTGTGTAATAAAAGCCCTTTTCTTCTGTTTGAGTAGATCAAAGTATTTTTGCTTATAATCCACAGACTCAATTCTTTTCTTACTGGAATCTAACTTTCTACACTCATTTGCAAAATGCCCTGCCAAGCCACATTTGAAACACTTGAATTTTGATTTATCCACCATGTTTCTATTTGGCTTGGCAGCTCCAAAGTTCTTCTTGAACTTGAGCTTGGCAAATCTTCTTGAAAGGAATGCTAGGTGCTCATCAATGTCCTCCATGTCATCTTGACTCAATGAATCTTCACTTTCTGCAGCTAGCCCTTTACCCTTGCTTTCACAGGCCTTTAAAGTTGATTCCACAGCTTCCATCTTCACTTCCTTCTCCTTTTCCAGTTCAGCCACTAGTGCAATGGATCCTCCTTTCTTCTTTCCTCTCTCCATTCTTTCATCCTGCTCTATCTCAAGCTCATAGGTCTTCAGAATGCCATACAGTCTCTCCAAAGTAAACTCCTTATAATCTTGTGAGTTTCTCAATGAGACTGTCATTGGTTTCCATTCCTTTGGAAGATATCTGAGAAATTTCATATTGGAGTCTGTAGTCTGATAGACTCTTTCATGCAATTTAAGAGTATTTAGTAGCTTTTGGAATCTACTAAAAATGTCAGTGAGTGACTCACTTTCTTCATTGTGAAAATGCTCATATTGCTGAATCAGGAGCTGCATTTTATTTTCTCTTACTTGCTCAGTACCATCACAGATTATCTGTATTGTGTCCCAAACTTCCTTGGCAGTCTTGCAGTTGATGATGTTATCAAACATGTCTGCATCAACACCATTGAACAGAATGTTCATGGCCTTTTTATCTTTCCTGACTTGTTCCATATCAGGTTCAGACCATTCATGCCTTGGCTTTGGAACAGATGGTTCATTTCCTGTTGCAGCTCTCATTGGAACATGAGGGCCTCTTTCTATGCAGTCCACATAGGCCTCATCTTGAAAAAGCATATGAAGATGCATCTTTACCTTCCAATGATGGTAATTATCTTTATCAAGAAAAGGAATCTTGACTCCAACATCTTTCTTGTTCATCTTGCTGAATTGTTTTGATCTTTAAACTCTTTGTAGATTAAGAGCTTGCTCTGATACCAATTGTTAGTCCCTTAACAATATAGCAAGAATTACAGAAGGGGGGTTGAATGGAATTCTTGAACCTTTTTCTTGAAATAAAAATGTTCAACTCGATTATGGATATATTTGTTTTGATTAGCACAATGCGGAATGTAAACTTGAATGAATCAAAACATAAGTAATTAAAAACAAGAGTCTTTAAAAACTTTCTGGTGGATTTAAATAATTCCACCAGAGATATATTTAATATATCGAGAGGACTCTGTGTGCAGAAATGCTCACAGCTGCTTACACAAAATAGAACTGCTAAGAACACAGGAAATGCTAAAGATAGTGCTTACAAAGATTTCTATGTTGTTGTTTCTTAGCTCTCTTAGTTATATTCTATTTGCTACTCTCTTGGTTTATATATTACAAAGATTACAAAGTCAAAAAGACTGAACAAATATAAAATCTAACAGTCTTGATCTTTGCTGCTTTTCGTCCTCTATTACCCAGTTAATGGGCTTCCACAGTGTGTTTGTATCCAACTCAACGGCTGTGTGTCAGCTTTCACTGTTCAACTGATGTTTGAATTCTTGATATGATCATCCGTCGACTTTCAGATCATCCGTCGATGACTTGATTGATCATCCGTCGACTGCTATGTTAAACATCCGTTGATAGTCATTTGATCATTCGTCGAAGCTTTGTTAATCATCCGTTGGTAGCTATTTTGGCACTTGACTTCATTTCACTTATACAGAATTACAAGACATTGCTTATGTACAATTAATCAACCTATTCTGCATATCTAGTTAAAGTCAACATGACTTATATGCTACTTCAGATTCTATACAAAGGTGCATACAACACTGTGCTACAAACTTATTATTACATAAGCTACTCACTCGATGGATAATAAGTTAATCATCCGTCGGGACTATAATGAGTTATCCGTCGGGACTATAATTCTTATCCGTCGAGTGCAACATTATTTCACTAAGTAAAATCTACTTAGATGTTTTGTTTAGGTAATCATCAAGTACACAACATATTCACAACAGATAGTTTTGACATCATCAATATAGAACTTGCACATATTTCATAATGCACAAGTTGGGGGAGATTATTAGAAAAAATTGATGATATCAGCTTATAAACTATCAGAGTTTATTATCAGTATTTGATATCGGAGTTTAGCAGAAGTTGACGTCATCAGCATATGTCATCAGCATTTGCTGATCAGTAATTTATATCATTATTTAGTCACTTCACCTGAAAGTCAAGAGATATCAAAGATGGAAAGAATTTGCAGAATTCAATTCGGTGAAGGACTTTACTTCTAGTAGCAATCAAATTTAGGATATGTTTCATGATTCCTTGTTGTAATAGAATATGATTCATTATTTGATTGTGTAGTTATGTAGTATATAAGCACAGATTTGGTTAATACTTTAAGTGTCGCATATTGATATATATTTTATGTAACCTAACAGTTTATAATGATATATGTTCATCCTTTGAGAGATTATTTTGTAATCAGTTTTTATCAATCAATACAAAACTATTTATCCTGTTGAGTGCTTAATTCGATTTATATGCATAAACTGTATTCACCCCCTCTACAGTTGTATTAAGGACCTAACATATTCTATTGTAACACATATTATAGATTGATTGTATAGTTGTGCAGTATATAAGCATATGTTAGATTTACACTTTATGTGTTGGTTCGAATAGATATATTATTCACATAACCTAGCAGCTATTAATGATATATGTTCATCATTTGAGAGAGTCTTTTAATCAGTTTTTATCCATTAATATAAAAACTGTTCTTAATGTTGAGTTTATTAATTCGATTTGATTGTTTAAACTGTATTCAGGCCCTCTACAGTTGATTAAAGGTCTAACATACATGCATCAATATAAATCAAAATATATCATCAAAATCAAAGCAAATCTTCGAGTACCATGGTTCCTTACTTCGACAGGCACAAATATCTAAGTGTCAATGTATTTAGGTGATGTGATCTTTATCAATTATATGTTTTACATTTAAATTCAAATTCTTCTTGTCTACAAAGCCGAACTCTTTTCCTATATAAATTCAAATATATTTTCCAATCTCGAATATGTTGAATAATATATAGGTACTAATGTATTTTTCTTTTCTATTTCGAAGATGAGTTAAAGTAAATTTGGATTTTAATATTAAAAATATATGATCTTAAAAAGGAAACTTTGATTTTAGTATTTAAAATAGAGTAGTTCTACAAAGAAAGATAAATATTCTTTGAGCGATTCTATTTAGAATTTGTTTTTAGTAGTTAAATTTTTTAGTTGGTTAAAAAAAAGAAGATAACATTTAAATAAATTCTAAACATGATTGACTTATCAAATGGAAATAAGGAAATTTAACTTAATTAATTTAAATAGATGAGTTAGTTGAAAAAAAGGTAATATTTAAACAAATTCTACACATGATTGAAGATAATATTTAAACAAATTATAAACATGATTGACTTTTATCGGATGTAAATAAGGAAATTTAACTTTATCTAATTAAAATAGAGGAGCTAGTTCAAAAAGAAGGTAATATTTAAATAAATTCTAAACATGATTGAAGGTAATATTAAAACAAATTCTAAACAAGATTGACCTTTTTCGGATGTAAATAAGGAAATTTAATTTTATTTAATTTACATGAGCTCTATAAAAATAGATAAATATTATTTAAGCAATTAAATAGATTAAATAAAAATCTACTAATATTACCAAAATACAATCCTTTCCCAAACTTGAATTTCAACATATTATGTATTAATAAAATTAAAAAAAATTCTTTGTTGGGTTTAGCAAACACAAAACCAAAATTAGAAATATAAAACAAAAAAAATGTATGTTAGGTCACACACACACTGTAGAGGGGGTGAATACAGTGTATAGTACACTCAAATCGAACTTAAAGAACTTGAGTAACAGAAAACAAACTTTATTGAAATAATAAACTCTGTTACAATATGGAACTGTTACCTCTCAGTGATGAACAAATATCACGAGAGCTGCTAGGGTTATATATAATAATAACTTCGATAATGATAACACTTATAGTGTAAACCCTATGCCTGTGTTTATATACTACACAGTTACAAGATAATCGCTAATTGATATGGAATATAATTCTGCTTCCTAAAATATATCAATCAGATATCTTCTATTCCAAGTATTTCATTCTTCACGGAATTCCTTCTTCATGCATATCTCTTCTTATGTTTTATCTCTATCTTCTTTCCTTTAATCAGCTACTGTCCTTATCTGATCGTCCTTCAGCACTTAAGTTCTGATATCTATCTTCTGATGATGATCTCCTGATAATATAAGTACTGATATCCTTAAGTCCTGACTTCCAGTATAAGTACTGATCAACAGTTAAGTACTGATCTATCCTGTTCACACAAGATCTGAAAGCTAAACATAAGACATATTAGCCATAACATTATCAAATCTATCTAACAATCTCCCCCAACTTGTAAATTAACAAAATATACAAGTTAAACAGATATTTGATGATGTCAAAAACATTAAGTACAAATGCATGAGAAATAGACTAGATAACTACAACTTACAGTCCTTAAAGTTTTACCGATTTCAACTTCTGATAACAACTCCAATCTGCATAAATATCAGAATTTAAGCAGTTGTAGATCTTCAACTTGGCTTCATCAACTTCTGATCTCTCTGATGTCAGGAGTTGTTCTGAGATAGTTCTTCAACAAACATTTCTCAGCATATCTTAGTTCATCAATCATTCTCCTTTTAACACCTTTAAGCTCTGCAGTATCTTCACCAGTTTGAAAGATTGCAGCTCTGAGATCATTAATCTTTGCTTTCCTTAACTCCTGGTCTAGTCTTATGACATAAGCTTTGTCAGATTCAAGATTGAATTCAAGTCCCTTAATACCAAGATACGTTCTGATCTGTGCAGTATTAGGCTTCATATCAACAATATCCCCACTGTGATCTCTGTACTTTGGAACATATCTGCTGTCAGACTTAACAGAATAAAGCCTTTTCTGTCTCTGAATCTGTTCTTTTAAGTAGTTTGCAGCAGTCTCTGTTATTCTGTCATCCACTTGAATTAAGAAAAGTACATGCTCCAATTCTTCAAAATACTTCAAAGGAATGGCATTTTGTCTTATATGATAAACCCTACCATCTGTCATGAAATACAACATGATGTATTCTTTCAAGTAGGTATGGTAAACCATCTGTACAGATTCTAGTTGATTCAATCTCTCAGGAGTTGCTCCAATACCTGGTTCACTCAAGGAAGTTGGATCATCGGTAGTGTTGTGTACTCTTCTTTCATCAGCACTTCTTAATCCAGTTTTATCTCTAGCTTCCTTTCCAGTAACTACTCTTGCTTCAAAACCACTTGGAGTAGTCTTCAAAGATTGAGTGTTTTGCTTTAGTGAATCCTAGTAGGAGTGTTTTAGATCTATTTTCTGATATCAAGTTAACTTGAGCACTGTCAGAGGTTACTTGCTTTTTCTGAATATCAGAACTTACAATTTCTTGACTCTGAACAACTTGAGCCATGTCAGAGGTTGTTTTAAGAACTTTTCTTGAAGTCAGAGCAAGATCATCTTTTCCATCAGTAATTTCTTCTTCCTCAGGAGGTACATAAGGCTTGATAGGTTCACCAACCTTTTCTTTACCCTTGGATCTTGGATCTATCTGTGGTTGTGATCTAGCCAAAGTTTCTTCAGTATGTATCCTTTCTTTGATCACAATGCCTTTAGGTTTTGGAAGTAACTTTTTACCAGAAGCTTCAGATTTAGATGTGACTTTCTCTGATTTAAGTCTGGCTTCTTCTTCCTTTAAACTTTCCAAGTCCATCCCTGGATTTTCTTGAAGAAATAACTGTCTTGACATTTCCTCATCAAGATCTAGAAGTTCATCAGAACTTATCCTTTTACCAGCAGCAGAACTTATTCTTTTCCCAGTATCAGAACTTGTTCTGTGACTATCTTGTCTTGATGTAAACCTTCTACCTTGACTATGACCACTACCCATTCCAGAGTTTCCTTGGTCATCTTTTCCATCATCCTTTCCTTGCAGTGTCTTGTTGGTTTTGCATTTGGACTTAATTACCTTCTCCCCCTTTTTGGCATCAGCAGGTAATAAAAGAGAGATAAGTAGTTCCACTGAGGTCTGGATTTCAGTAAGTTGCGATTGCTGAGAAGCTTGATTTGTCAGAATTTGATCAATCTGAGCTTGTTGCTTCTCTTGAGTTTTCTCAATATAAGCAACCCTGTCAATGGTAGGTTGGAAGAACTTTTTCTTATCAATTTTCCAAACTTGTTCCTGTTTGATAAAGTTCTCCTGAATCTTGTGTAGCTCTGCATGAGTGTTAGAATGAAGACCTTGTAGATGTTTAGTACTCAATGCAGTGACTCTAAGCTGGGTTTTAAAATCATCAGAATGTAACATTTCATCAGCTTTAGTCAAGTGCTCAGCAAGATGTAAAGCATTTGGAACACAGGAAACTGAGTTTCATTCCTTAGTCCACTCCTGACCTGCAGGAGTTTCACTCCAAGGTACTGGTACATCCCTGATAACAAACTCCTTTACCAGTTCAGACTTAGGAAGAGTCAGTGGAGGAGTATGTCCTGAAGGACCTGCTTCATCAGCATCTACAGTTGTAGCAGCCTCACCAGTATCTCCAACATTTGCAGCATCAGAACTTAGAGAATCAGTATCTTCTGATAAGACAACAGTGTGAGTAGCAATGGAGGCTTCAGCATCCTCTAATTGTTGATCTGATATTAAGTTCTGATCAACAGCCATATCCTGATGCTCACCTAAAATCTGATCATCAGCATCTTGATGCAGAGAAGGTGTTAGTGATAACGCAGGAGTTTGAACATCATCAGTAACAGGTGTTGTGGAAGGATTATTTGCTGTTGGAGCTTCTAAGAAAAGTATTTCAGGCACAACCAGGTTCTGAATATCAATTTCAGCACTTGTGCCTGGATCAACAAGAGACACAGAAGGTGAATTAGCCTTGTCAGATACAGGTTCCTGAGATGGAGTTGATGGAGAAGAAGTGACTGGAGCAAATTCCTTGTCTTGTGAGATCAGAGATTCCTGATCCCCTTCCTTAGCTGCTTCCTCCTCATCATCTGAAACTGGCCTTTGTGCCCTCTGTTTCTTGTACTTCCTTGTTGATTTGGATTCCTTGGGAGTTTCAGGAACCGTCATACGTCTAAGCCTCTTGAGAAGCCTAGAACCCCCAATTGCAGAATCCTTCTGAGAAGTTGCCTTCTCAGCTTCATTGACCACAGGTTCTGAAGAAGGAATCTGATCCTCGGAATTTGATTCATCTCTCAAAGTAATTCTCCTCCTCTTTTGAGGTGTGTGAGGAACAGTCTTTGTTCTCTTTGGCTTAGAGGATGTAGGCTTCACAGTAGGTGCTGAAGAAGAAGGTTGAGCAGTCTGTGAAGTGGAGAGATAGGATTGGAGATAAGTTCTGAGGGTAGGTTGAGTAGAATGAGAGGTAGGTTCTGAGGTTGATGGATTTTGGTTATGGTGAGTTGGTTGAACATTTGAGTAAACAGATTTGTAAGTAGCAGGATCAGCATGTACCAGAATCTGTTTCACAGACTGAGGAATCTGTAATTGTCTCACCATTGATTTCTTTTTGTCAGCATTTATCAGGTCGTTAAAGTACCTTTTTGCAACCTTAAAAGGTGGGGTTTGAGTGCTGACTAACTGGGGTTCAGCAGTACAATACGTATAAATAAGTTGACAGAATCTAGCAAAATAAACAACATCTCGATCCTCTGTCATCCTATCCCCAATAAAACCAATTATTCCAGTTGCAAAATCAAAATGAGTTTGATGGATAATAGCATACCCGATGTGCTGACTCAGAATTGGGATGGCATCAAAATTTGAACACTTGTTGCCAAAAGCCTTGGTGATGCAATCGAAGAAGAAACTACATTCACTTCTGATATTAGCCCGTTTCAAATGTCCAAATTTCGTCAGACTCTTTTCATATCCCAAATCAGTCATTAACCCCCGAAGTTCTGATTCCTCTGGTATAGAGAAGGTACAATCTTCTGGAAGATGTAATGTTCTTCGTACTGTACCAGGAGTGACTACATAGGATGAATCACTCACTTGGAAGATAATACTGGGAGTTCCTCGTTTACCACCATCATCAAAAACGCCAGTCCTCTAGAACCGCAGAACTTGTTGACTTGAAAATAATTCAGGCTGAGTTAAGGCGTACCCAACCTCACTATGTGCAAGAAGATCTTGCACAAAGTGCAATTCAGATGGAGCTTCAGCATGATCAAGAATTGCAGCATAGTTGTTTGGAACAAACTTTGCTCCATCAATGATTAAATCCTTTGGTGCCATGTGAAAAAATATTGAGATTCAAGTATGCCTGTTAGGTGTTTGAGATAATGTCTGTATGAAAAACCAACGTGAGAAAGAATGAGAAATAGAGTAAAAGTAAGAAGAGAGATAAAGTATAAAGAAAATAAAAGATTAAAGAAATCTTCTCTCTGTTGTTCTTATACTCTGAAAAAAAATGTTACCGTTGGACACCTGTCAGACATGCAGTAATAACGGATAGTTACTGGGCTCGAGAAAACAGGAATGATTACTTACCCAGTTGCCTTATTTCAAGGAAAAACCGTTCCATTTATCAAGAGACACAGTTTTAATTCAAAATTTAAACCGTTAGCACTGATTGAATTATTGTTCACTGCAACATTAATATTCTGAAAATGAATCATGTTAAAAATGACCGAGATAATTTCGATGAATAAGTGCTGAAAGAGAATCAGAACTTAAATGAAGACAAAATTTAAATGGTCATCAGAATATCAAGCAGGATTTAACAACACAAGATAAAATAACTCAGAGACAAAATCTTGAAGTAAAAACAGATTTCATTAATATATCAAGTCAATACATATATGAAATAGAAATTATATCAATACAAGATTTTCCCTAAGCTTCTAATCCTAACGTCAACAGCTTTAGTCCTAGCTAAGAAGCCTGACAAAGTTGAGGATGAAGAAGAACAGGAAGAAGACGAGATTAAGTCATCTTCCTCTTCCTATCTTCGACGAACAAGATGGCGAGTCGTATGATTCACTCTTGCTGACGGATAGCTTCCCGCCTTTCCTCCTCCAGGCGCTCCAGATGGCGATGATAATCCATCTCGAAGAATAGAAGGTGAGCCAGCACCTCCTGTGGGACAGAGTCCCAGATCTCCTCAGGAATGGCTGTTACATGCCACTCCTGCTGCCAGTCGGCACAACTGAGCTCCATTGTGAAGGTTTGTGTGTTCAAAAACATGTTGTATCGAACCATTATGTTTTTGACAGAAGAAGGAGGATAAGTGTGTGAGAAGAATGTGATGGAAAGACTGATGTGAAGTGGTTGTTTATATAGGCAAAAGAATGCCAAGAGACGCAAAGATATTTAATGCTGACAGGTAGAATTAATTCTACCTCGTCTCCCTAGACTTTGAAAAAGAATAACAGTCATTGGAAAGAGGAATCATGGTCTAGACCGCACAAGACACAAGAAACAGTGGACTGTTCAAGTACAAAACCATTAATCCTAATCATAGTGACTATTAATCTTCCACTTCAACATATGCGAGTACAAACTAAGACTGTTATTAAATTCATTCAAAGATAAGCCAAGTAAAGGATTAGACTGAGAAATCAGAACTTAGACCTATACCAGAACTTAACAGTCATCAGAACATAATTTCTTAACTCGAAAAAGGAATGCTCATCTTAGTAAATCCTCATACAAGTTCTTAGTTATGAACGTCAGAACTTAACCATCAGAACGTGTAACTAGAACTTGTCCTCAGAATTTGTGCAAAAATGACACAATGACTGTTTATCTAAAATAACATAGACCACCACAGAAATTTTCATCATTCAGATGGAGTGATTAGTGTGTGCATTAAGCTAAAAACAGACAAAGAGTAAAGTCTGATTCACTTCAGTATATCTTAGAAATAAGGCAAAACTAAAATTTTGCTAAAGATCTGTCATTGTCCTGAAACCTACTGATGAATGAGTTCATGCTTGAGTCCACCTCAACTGTTTTGTGCTCCTTTTATGCATCTTTTGAAATTCTATTTTACAGTGGCTTCTCAGTGTAAGTGAGTCACGACTGTTTATTAGAATTTATGCTATTATCAGAGTATTTCTCCAGTAATCATGGAGTGTGAAAAGTCACCAAGAAAATATTTTGCTTTTCTAATACATATTTACTTAATACCAGCAATGCACTTGGGTCGTCCCTTTCACATTTTTACTCTAGATCTCAAAGGAGTACCTGATTTTATTCTTTAATCTTTTTGCTTTTTCTTTTGATAAGGGAGGTTTATCAACACTTAGTACATTCAGCAGTTTAACTAGTATCAGAACTTAACAGATTAGTAGCATTATTCTAATTTGTGACTTAGTAATAAGATATACAAAGTGAACTTAACTAAGCTCAGTTATCAGAATTTGCTAGTGTCATAAGATTTCCATTGAAATAATTACTTCTTCCATGGAGTCATTTGTTTATTGAAGATTACTAGGTCAGTATCTAGCACAGTTATCCTCATAGGATTGAATAGGTACTAGAACAAACATATCACTTATCAGAGTTTAGAAACATATATCAGACAACAGTCAGTACTTAAAGACATTTATCAATTAAGCACAGAATACACAATGATATTAATTCTGTAAATACTGAGCATAAAGTCTGATAACACAGAACAAGTCTAAGCAGATTTAAAGAAAGAACCTGAAACCATTCCAAGTTCATTTACCAATCTTGTAAAAGTAGCTTCACATAATGGTTTTGTGAAGATATCTGCCAACTGTTGATCTGTGGGAACAAAATACAATTCCACTGTACCTTCATCCACATGTTCCCTGATGAAGTGATACCTGATGCTGATGTGCTTTGTCATTGAGTGTTGAACTGGATTATCTGTCATAGCAATAGCACTTTGATTATCACAGTAAATAGGGATTTTGAAATATGTTAACCCATAATCCAATAATTGATTCTTCATCCAAAGAATCTGTGCACAACAGCTTCCTGCAGCAATATACTCTACTTCTGCAGTTGATGTGGAAATTGACTTTTGTTTCTTGCTGTACCAAGAAACCAATCTGCCTCCAAGAAATTGGCAGCTTCCACTTGTGCTTTTCCTGTCAATTTTGCAACCTGCAAAATCTGCATCTGAGTAACCTATTAGTTTAAAATCTGATTCTCTAGGATACCATAATCCCAGAGCAGCTGTTCCTTTAAGATACTTAAAGATTCTTTTTACAGCTGTTAAGTGAGGTTATCTTGGATCTGCTTGAAATCTTGCACAAAGACAGGTAGCATACATGATATCAGGTCTACTAGCAGTTAGATAGAGTAGAGAGCCAATCATACCTCTGTAGTCAGTAATATCTACTGATTTACCGGTATCCTTATCCAGTTTTGTTGCAGTGGCCATTGGAGTGGATGCACTTGAACAATCTTGCATTCCAAATTTCTTTAGCAAGTTTCTGGTGTACTTGGTTTGACAAATAAAAGTGCCTTCCTCATTCTGCTTGACTTGAAGGCCCAGAAAATAGCTAAGTTCCCCCATCATACTCATCTGATATCTTGACTGCATTAGTTTGGCAAACTTCTTGCAAAGTTTGTCATTTGTAGATCCAAAAATGATATCATCAACATAAATCTGGACCAGAAGTAAGTCTTTTCCATGGTTGAGGTAGAACAGTGTTTTGTCTATTGTCCCTCTGTTGAATCCACTTTCCAGAAGAAACTGAGCTAAAGTCTCATACCATGCTCTAGGAGCTTGCTTAAGTCCATAAAGTGTTTTATCAAGCCTGTAGACATAATCTGAATGTTTGGTATCTACAAAACCTGGAGGTTGTTCAACATATACCTCTTCCTCCAATTCTCCATTGAGAAAAGCACTTTTCACATCCATTTGAAAGACAGTAAACTTTTTGTGAGCAGCATAAGCTAAAAATATCCTTATGGCTTCTAACCTAGCAACTGGTGCAAATGTTTCATCGTAATCAATTCCCTCCTGTTGAGAATATCCTTTTGCAACCAGCCTTGCCTTATTTCTTGTAATTATGCCATCACTATCAGTTTTGTTTCTGAATACCCACTTTGTACCAACAACAGATCTATTCTTTGGTCTTGGCACTAGGGTCCAGACTTTGTTTCTTTCAAATTCATTCAACTCTTCCTGCATTGCTTGCACCCAATCAGCATCTTGAAGAGCTTCTTCTACTTTCTTTGGCTCAGTCTGAGAGAGAAAAGAATTGTATAGACACTCATTTGAAGTACCTGTTCTAGTTCTGACACCTGCATCAGGATTTCAAATTATCAAATTAGGTGTATGTGATTTTGTCCACTTCCTTGCAGATGGAATGTTTTCTCTAGAACTGGATGCTCCCCCATGATCCATGCTATCTTCATTTTCATTTTCTGATGCTCCCCCTGAAACTATGCTCTCTGAGTTGGATTCTTCAGTATTTAGATTTTTAGCACTATCAGAACTTGACGAATCAGAACTTGAAGAGCCAGATGCATGTTCTGATGTTTCTTGAGATGTGGTAGAATCTTGAGTATGCTCCCCCTGCATAGGTGCATCTTCCTTTAACGTAGTCACCACAGTTTCAATAACATCAGAATTTAATCTATCAGAGTTTGTAGTATCAGGACTTAGACTGTCAGGTTTTTCAGTATCAGAATATGAGTCTTCATTTTCAAATCTCAGCTGATCATGATCAACGAAATCTTTAAGACCAGTGATCTTCTTGTCATCAAAAGAGACATTGATAGATTCCATGACCACTTTTGTTCTCAAATTATAGACTCTGAAGGCTTTTGTGGAAAGTGGATATCCAACAAAGATTCCTTCATCAGCTTTTAGATCAAACTTTGATAGCTGTTCAGGATGAGTCTTGAGAACAAAACACTTGCATCCAAATACATGAAAATATTTCAGATTTGGCTTCTTTTTCTTCACCATCTCATATGGTGTTTTTCCATGCTTGTTAATGAGTGTTGCATTTTGAGTAAAACAAGCAGTCTGCACAGTTTCAGCCCAGAAATAGGTTAGAAGCTTTGCTTCTTCAAGCATTGTACGTGCAGCTTCAATGAGAGTTCTATTCTTCCTTTCAACAACTCCATTTTGCTGTGGAGTTCCAGGAGCAGAAAATTCCTGCTTTATTCCATGGCTTTTGCAGAACTCTTCCATTATCAGATTCTTGAACTCAGTGCCATTATCACTCCTTAGAATTTTCACAGAATCTTTGACCATTTTATCCAGCTATTTGACATGATCAATCAAGATAGATGCAGTTTCACTTTTTGTGTACAAGAAATACACCCATGTGTATCTGGTGAACTCATCCACTATGACCAACGCATACTTCTTCTTTGCAATAGACATGACATTTACTGGACCAAATAGATCAACATGTATAAGATGATAAGGCTCAAGAATTGATGATTCAGTCTTGCTCTTAAATGAAGATTTTCTTTGTTTGGCTTTCTGACATGAATCACAAAGACCATCAGGAGCAAATACTGTGTTTGGCAATCCTCTCACAAGATCTTTCTTGACCAGTTCATTTATATTGTTAAAATTTAAATGAGAGAGTTTCTTATGCCAATTCCAGCTTTCTTCAATTGATGCTCTACTTAACAGACAGATTGCAGAACCGTCAGCACTTGTTGAAAGCTTAGCTTCATAAATGTTACCACGTCTATATCCTTTCAGAACAACTTTGCCTTTAGATTTACTCACAATTTCACAGTGTTCTTCAAAGAAATCAACATGATAACCTCTGTCACAGATTTGACTTATACTCAGAAGGTTGTGTTTAAGTCCTGAGACCAGAGCTACTTCTTTAATGATGACATTCCCAAGATTGATATTGCCATATCCCAATGTTTTTCCAATGTTGCCATCTCCATAAGAAACACTTGGGCCAGCTTTCTCCACAAAGTCTGATAGCAGGGCCTTATTTCCAGTCATATGACCTGAACATCCACTGTCCAGAACTAGAATATTCTTCCTGTTGCCCTGCAATCATAAGGACCACTAATTATTAGTTTTAAGGACCCAGACTTGCTTGGATCCTTTGGTCTTATTAAGTTTGTTAACATTTGCAGCGGATTTAGCATCAGAGTTTATGTTAACATTTTTCTTATCAGAATTTACATTATCAGACTTTGAATCAGAATTTATACTAGAAGGAACAATGGAAACTTTCTTCAAAGAAGGTTTTATTTGATAATAATCATAGTACAAATTATGATATTCCTTACAAGTATAAATGGAATGCCATAAACTACCACAATGAAAACAAGGATTTTGTGGTTTGTATCTAACTGACTGACTCTTAACTCCTGATTTCGAAGGTAAGGAGTTAATATTCTTATTTTTCCTGCAAAAAGAAGCCAGATGGTTAGAACTTCCACAGTTATGACATGTTTTCCTAGGTGCATCAGGAGCAGGTTTATAATCATTGCTTTTATTCACACCTTCCTTTCCATTCCTATTTTTCCTAGGTGATTTTACCTTGTTTGCATTCTTGACATCTTTCAGCTTATGCTTAAGCTGCTTCTTTGTCATTAAGCCTATGTTTACTTCAGCTGTCTTTTCCTGTTTTAGTTTGTCAGAAGTTAATTCCTCTTTAACTTCTGATTTCTCATTATCAGACTTTACAGTTACAAACTTAACAGGTTTTAACTTTGGCTTTTGCTTAACAACAGGCTTAATTTCTTCAGTTCCTTTATCATTCTTATTTTCTCCATAACCTAAGCCCTCTTTCCAATTTTCACTACTTAGCAAATTTTGAGTTGTTCTGCCAGAGTTAGTCCAAGTCCTGATTATTTCTCTTTCCTTTTCTAACTCAGTTTTTAGAGATTCATTCATTTTTAGCACTTCATCCCTAACATAAAAAGCATCATCTCTATCCTTCTGAGTTTGATGGAATATGACTAACTCTTTTTCTAAGAAATCATTTCTTTTCTTATATGCAAGATTTTCAGAAGTTAATCTTTCACATGTTAAAGTTTGATCTCTATAGCTAACAAACATGGTTTTAAGATATCTTCTCAACTCATTAATATCATCAGTATGAAAAGCATAAGTAGTCTGAGGTACCTTTGTTTCAGCAGCTTCAGAACTGCTCTCAGCACTTTCTTTATCAGCATTTGCCATTAATGCATAGTTCTCCTCACTTTCAGAGTTTGAGGTGTCTGTCCAGCTTTTCTGCTTTGTGACAAGAGCCTTGCCTTTGTCACCCTTTACCTTCTTGCAGTCAGGAGATATGTGGCCTTTCTCACCACAGTTATAGCATTTAACATTGGTGTAATCTCCTCTGTCAGATTTTCCTTCTCTCCCTTCAGATCTTCTGAAATTCTTCTTATCAGAACTTATGCTTTTCCTGGGAAACTTCTTTCCCTTCCTGAACTTCCTGTATGCAATCTTTGTGATTCCTTTCACCATAAGAGCACACAGTTTCATCATCTCCTCATCAGCATCAGTCTCAGGCAAGCTTTCAGAATCTGAGTCATCATCACTCTCAGAACTTGATGACTCAGTATCAGACTTTATGAAAAGAGCTTTACCCTTGTCTTTCTTTGAGGAAGCTGCTTTGGGGAATTCTTCTTCAGCCTTAAGAGCAACTGTCCTTGACTTTCCTCCTTTCCTCTTGCTTCTTTGTTCCATCTCCAGCTCGTGTGTCTTGAGCATTCCATAGATTTTGTCAAGAGTTGTTTCATCAAGATTGTAGTTGTCTTTTATTGTTGTTGCCTTCAAATCCCAGCATTCAGGAAGAGCTAACAGGAACTTAAGGTTTGAGTCTTGAAGATCATACTCTTTATCAACCAATGACAAATCATTCAAAAGTTTGACAAATCTATCATATAAATCATTCAATGACTCATTAGTCTTTGAGTCAAAGTGTTCATACTCTTGAGTCAGTATTGTCTTCTTGTTCTTCTTAATTGTGTCAGTTCCCTGACATCTTGTTTCCAGAGCATCCCATATCTCCTTAGCAGTCTTGCAGTTGATTACCCTGTTTGACATTACATTGTCAATGGCACTATGCAGTAAGTGTCGTACCTTAGCATCCTTAGCAATTGATGTTATGTCCTCAGCAGTATAATCACTCTTCTCCTTTGGTACGGTCGTTGCTGCTTCACCTGCAACTGTAACAGCGAGTTTGGTTGGTTTGTGAGGACCTTCCTTGATTCTATCCAGGTATTCTGGATCTGTTGCTTCCAGGAACATGGTCATCCTTACCTTCCATATGGGATATTCAGATGGTCTCAGTATGGGGACTCTAATGGTCTCATGCCGACTCTGAATTTGTGTCTTTGGTGGTTCCTCAGTTGTGGTAGGCTTAGTTGGAGTTTCTGTGTCCGACATGATTGTGTTTGGATCTTTAACTGTATGTAAGTTAACAGATAGGCTCTGATACCAATTGTTAGGTCACACACACACTGTAGAGGGGGTGAATACAGTGTATAGTACACTCAAATCGAACTTAAAGAACTTGAGTAACAGAAAACAAACTTTATTAAAACAATAAACTCTGTTACAATATGGAACTGTTACCTCTCAGTGATGAACAAATATCACGAGAGCTGTTAGGGTTATATATAATAATAACTTCGATAATGATAACACTTATAGTGTAAACCCTATGCATGTGTTTATATACTACACAGTTACAAGATAATCGCTAATTGATATGGAATATAATTCTGCTTCCTAAAATATATCAATCAGATATCTTCTATTCCAAGTATTCCATTCTTCACGGAATTCCTTCTTCATGCATATTTCTTCTTATGTTTTATCTCTATCTTCTTTCCTTTAATCGGCTACTGTCCTTATCTGATCGTCCTTCAGCACTTAAGTTCTGATATCTATCTTCTGATGATTATCTCCTGATAATATAAGTACTGATATCCTTAAGTCCTGACTTCCAGTATAAGTACTGATCAACAGTTAAGTACTGATCTATCCTGTTCACACAAGATCTGAAAGCTAAACATAAGACATATTAGCCATAACATTATCAAATATATCTAACAATGTAATATCTAGACTACATTATAATATATGAATCATTGAAAACTTGGTAGTCGGTACCTGAAATTACTTAATTATATTTACCTAATTATTCATGTTATTTTTACTTAATTGTTCTTAATTGTTTTAAGACCTATTTATTATAAACTTATTTTAATCCTAATTAGTATATAAATTAATTAACAGTTTTTAACTCAAACACGTTATATTTTTTATGTTTCCAACCTAAAACATCTCTTTTTTTAAAAAAAATATCGGACTATTCTATTTAATAAAATATTATAATTACTATTAACTCATATTTAATTAATCCTAATTTGTATATAAATCAAATTACATTTTCAACTAAAACATGTTACCTTTTACATTTTTCTCAACTAAACAACTCGTTTTTCAAAAACATCACAAGAAACTTTATTCAATAAAATAAAATATTATAATTACTAATAACTAACCAATTAATTTTTTGAGGTAAAAGGCCTTATCTTCTTTCTTTTCTATTTTATCAAATTTGCTCTTTTTTCAAAATAACACATGTAATGTTACTTAGGGTGTGTTTGGTATTGTTGTTGCTGTGAAATGCAGTTAAAAAACTGTTTGGTAAAATTTAAAAGTTGTTTTTGGGAAAGGTGATTTTGGCCTAAAAACTTTGCGGGAAGCACATGTTGATTTCACCATCAAATCTTACCAAAAGCATCATTATTTTTAATTTTTTGCATAAACACATATACGTATTAAAAAAATTATCAAACAGTCATCTGATTTTTACAACAGCACTTTTTTCAGCAGCACTTTTTCTAATTTTTAACAGCAATCCCGCAAACAGAGCCTAATTTCTATTTAAATTAAATTTTACCCCTGCATCACACTAAATACAAGTTAGTAGGGCTAAAAAGACTCTCAATAAAATTTTAATTTATTAGAGCATATATTGTTGACCAAAATGTGATAATGGTCCTAAAATGATGATAAATTTTTTTTTGTCTTGGATTCTTGGCAAAAATGACTATAAATAATTACAAATCAACATATTTTGCTCATTTTTATACCAATTTCTACCTATAATACTAAAAATACTTATCAATCTTAATTTTATTAACACCCGCATAGATATAACATAAATTTATTTAAAATTTAATTAAAGTACCATAACAACAAGAATTTCAAATTAAGAGTGTTGTAATAGCATCTCCCAGTTCAACCAGTTTTCACCAAGCAAACAACCTGCATGTTTTAAAAAACACCACTTTCCTTCTAACAAGATATTATGTGTTGTTGGAGAAGGAAGCTTTTGATGTGAGAAGGGGACTGAACCTACCATTAGAGAAGGAAATGCAATGAACCAGAGGAAATAGTTTTTATTGGAGTGTCTTTAAACTAGTCTCAAATCATTTAGCAAAACAAAAAAAAGTTAGTGTCAAATCAGACTCTTATGTTAAAACCTGTCATGAAGATAGGCGAATGATGTGTTAATTGTCCTTAGTTAGTAGAAGTTTTTTGTTTTAGCATCTTTATACCCGTGACAGATTTATTTTATAACTATACCTTTTGCAAACAACAAAATCAAGATGTCTTCTTCATCACAACCAACAGAATAATGTCACTAGAACTGGCCAACCTGGTGCCACACCATCCTGTTTTGCTCTTATACTACAGCTGCACTACTTATACTAGCTACTACTAATTAAACATCATTAGACAAGAATTTCTTGAGTAATCAGTTCATCTAAAACCCTAAGGTTTTCCCATCTTTTGGAGATCAGTACGTATTTTGCCAGCATGTGTTTGGATACCATGTTGAGTAACCTGCTCATAAATCCTAAGGTGTCAGAGGAAATCGATCATAGAAATTGGACATGTAATTCGATGATTACTCCTCATTTTTAGTTTGATAGTATCAGTATTTACTTAAAGTATGGTATTTCATCCATGCAAGTAATTATGCAGATCTAGAAATTGGACACCCAATTTAGGTCATAGTTAATGATATCACTGATGTTATAGATCACTTATTTTAGTTTTGTTGATTGTTAATTTTTACTATACAAGTTAATATAAGATACATTATTAGAATTCTTTTGGCATTAGGAAAGAACTAAAAGTTGATTGCATAAGCCTTTAATAAAATCGCAATTTATAAGTAATCTATGCATTATTGGAATCCACTTGTAATCTTGTTACCAAGCTCTCATTCAAACTCTGACTTTTCTGCCTTATATACGGACGGGTTAAGTATCAAATTTACCATTATATAATTTGCGAAATTTCAAATTTATCACAGATTAATTCGAGGTCTCAAATTTTCCATTTTCACACAAAAATGCTAATTTTCGGTGATAAATTTGAGATGTCATTAGCTGATGACCGACTTGAAAAGTGGTCAATTTGAGACACACATACTTGAAAGTGGCCAATTTGAGACCCCGAAATTGTCGGTGATAAATTTGATTACCAGTACTTTGCTAATTGATTAATGCTTATATAAACTAGATTACCAGTACTTTTGTTGCAATTTATAAACTCCATAGAAAAAAACATTGTGTTTCTGTAAGAATTTGATTTCAGATTAAAGACAAAATGCAGAGAGCTTGGATCTATGAAGAACATGGCCCAAAGGAAGTACTTAAGCTAAGAGATATCGCGATTCCTCATCTCAAACACAATCAGTTACTTGTTCAAGTTCGTGCTGCAGCTTTAAATCCTATTGATTCTAAGATGCGCCAACGACCCATTGTTCCTGCATGTTTGCCTGTTAGTAAAATTCATTCTGGTGCTAATTAATTCAAAATCACATGCACAAGTTTAAATTCCAAATTGAGATTAAGAGATAGAATATAATGTAGTGACTTTGCAACTTTCCAGTGCTTTTGTTTTCCAAATAATTTACCAGTTTTATTATGTGGACTGAATTGATGCAGATGATCCCGGGCTGTGACATGGCTGGGGTCGTGACAGAAAAAGGCGACAGCGTTTTGGATTTCGATATAGGTGATGAGGTCTATGGTAACATTCAGGATTTCTGCATGGATGAAGTCAAACAGCTTGGGACTTTAGCTGAGTTTATTGTTGTCGAGGAGCATTTGGTGGCTTTGAAACCGAAAAAGCTTTCATTTGAGGAGGCAGCTAGCTTACCCGTGGCAGTTCAAACAGCGATACAAGGATTCAGAACCGCAGGTTTTAAGGAGGGACAATCAGTTTTTGTAGTTGGTGGAGCTGGCGGTGTTGGATCACTGGTTGTTCAACTGGCCAAGTACTTGTTTGGAGCTTCTAAAGTTGTGGCAACAACTAGTACCACCAAAGTCAAGTTCGTAAAGAGCTTAGGTGCTGATATGGTTGTAGACTACACCAAGACTGGATACCAGGAAATTAACGAGAAGTATGATTTTGTATATGATACAGTTGGTAAATTTCTAAAACTCAGTCCATGTCATTTTCCAAACCTTCAAACTTCTGATATTCTCCATTGCCAGCTACTCTCAATTAAAATTTTAAATTTTAATATTTCAGGTGACTCGATAAATTCAAGTGTGGTGGCTAAGGATCATGCACCAATAGTTGACATAACATGGCCTCCATCGAATCCAAGAGCAATTCATTCTGGATTGACAGTTTCCAGAGAAATTTTAGGAAAGCTTGGACCATATTTAGAAAGTGGAGTCCTTAAGGCTGTGATTGATCCTGCAGGACCTTTTCATTTCTCTAATGTACCGCAAGCTTTTGGATATTTAGAAACTGGAAGAGCCAAAGGGAAGGTTGTCATATCTTCTTTTCCGTGCCAGCAACCGTCCTTTTCTCTATGACATAATTATGGATAAGCATATGTTGATCGAGACACTTGAAATCATGAACTTTGTGAATAAAAATAAAATGCAGTTGAGACTTGCATGCCTGTATAATATTGATTCCTAAGGTAATATGTATATAGCTACTTGGTTCAAATATAAGAGTAAAATACAAAAGGCTTATCTAGTACAAGCTAAGTTTTGTGGTGTAGTGTACGGACAATCGTTTAACACTTCTAAATTTTACACAAGTTGTATCTGTTGGTCTGTTGAGTGTTGTATCAAAACTTTCGAAATCAATAATCATATATATAGATAAACTGGAAAAACATGTTGGATTCTTTGGTGAAAGTATATATAACCAATTAAAAGATAGTATGAAGATTAGTGTTTGTATATAGTTCAAAACTTTTAATGACTTATGAACTACTTCTAAGTTGAATGACTTTTAATGACTTCTGAACTACTTAAAAGTCCGGAAGACTTAATTACATAACGTACGAGTAACTTAACATGGAGGATCACATGACGTACGGGTAACTAAACATGAAGGTCTCAGTCGGACTCATACTTTCCGACCTCCATATATCTTAAAAAAAAAAGTATGTACAGAAGAAGTTTTTATTATGCAAAACCCTGATCCTAATTACACCTGCATCTGCCTTCAAATTTTGGTGTAACCGGCAACTTAACATAAAACAACAATGCCTCAAAACTGTATATGATTTTATTTTGTAACCTTCAAAGTCATTATCAAGCAAATATTGATAATCAACATTTTAACCCATTGCGTGGCTGTGTAGCACTTATCCTGATCAGCTATTTACATGAATTGTCAAACACCAACCAAGGTACACTCTTCAGAAACAGATAAAAAAGCAGTTCTCTTTCTCTGTCTGTACGACTGTATCTATATTCAGAAGTTTCTATATATATGCTGAGCATTTCCAGAATTTTGAGTCACATGCAAATTGTACATTATATAATTATAGAGACTTATTGAAATTTATTTGTTCCGTGAAATGGAAATATCAGGATATGTTTTACGTCTAGTCTGCTACTACAAGAAACCACCAATAATTCAGAGGAAGGTTGTAATGTACGCAATTTTTTCATGTAAGATATCTTAATAATTACAATAATTGACCATCACACCAAGTACGACCTTAATCTTAGTAGAGGATACAATTTTCTAAGTATATGGTGTGTGAGCATCAAGTATCAACTGAATGCTATTCTCATTTTCTTTACTTCAACAGAAATGGACTTTCTCTGTGCAACCTTTTCTATTTTAGCAACTGTGCTACTGCTGGTTCTCATATGCTTCTTGGCTCTAGTAGTAAAAATCATCACCGGAAAATCAACAAAAGATCATAAATACCCCCCAGTGGCTGGCACTGTGCTTAGCTTACTGTTTAACTTCAACAGAATATATGACTACTTGACAGAAGTTGCCGGAAAGCACCCAACTTTCCGGCTTCTTGCACAAGAGCAAAGTGAAATATTCACTACTGATGCTCGGAACATTGAACACATACTTAAGTCAAACTTTAATTAGTATGCTAAAGGTCAGTATTTACAAGAAAAATCAAATGATTTGTTTGGAAATGGTATCTTTGTTGTGGATGGTGTAAACTGGAGGCAACAGAGGAAGCTAGCTAGTTTTGAGTTCTCTACACGGGTCCTGAGAGACTTTAGCTGCGATATATTCAGAAAAAATGCAGTGACATTGATTAGAACTGTTTCACAGTTATCCATGCCGAATGAGATCATTGATATACAAGTAAGCAATCTCATACTAAATCTTACGGAAAATTCTTTGAGACATATGGATCCAAGTATGTCTTAATGTATAATATTATTTGAATTCATTGCGGTTTTATTTATATTTTGACGTTGCTTCAGCTGGTTACTGGATATTAGGGAGATATATATGTCTACACATGCACGATTCCATTCGTGATTTTGATTTTTTTGTTTCACATACTTTCGACAATTAGTATTTAAGCATCGGAGTTTGAGTAAGGATGTTTACATGTATAATATCATTATAGTATAATGTGATAGCTCTAGTTATTATATTAGTTTCATTGTTGGGGACAATTTATCTTTTTACTAATTATATGTTAGCTATACAAGCATATCTTATATATTAATCGATAATATATAGGTTGATTATAAGCATAAAGTTTGGAATCTGACTTTATCTTAAAAGTAAATTTCAGGTCTTCTCATCTAAAAATAAAGACCTTTAAAAGATGTCTTTTTAACTTTTATTGTGCAGGACTTGCTAATGAAATACTCCTTGGATTCAATATTCAAAGTTGGGTTTGGAGCAGATCTAAATTGCATGGAAGGATCAAACAGAGTTGGATCCACATTTCTCAAGGTGTTTGATGATGTTACTTCAGTGATATATTGGCGATACGTAGATCCAACTTGGAAGTTGCAGAGGCTTCTTAGCATTGGCTTTGAAGCTTCCCTGGCGAAAAACGTCAAATACCTCAACAAATTTGTGCAAGAACTAATCATCAAAAAGAGGGAACAGATGGAAACGCAAAAAAATGTGAGTGATTGCTAACCATATACAATATTCTTATCTGACTTGATTTTTGATTTCTGAGTGGTGACTTGTTATTTTTCATATGATCATATCTAAATTATTAATATAGTTATGATCTGATGTTTGTTAGAATGACAAGGAGGATATACTTTCAAGGTTTCTGATTGAGAGTAAGAAAGATCCAGAGAAAATGAATGATCAATATCTGCGGGATTTAATTCTGAATTTTATACTTGCGGGGAAAGATACTACAGCAAATACTCTTTCATGGTTCTTTTATATGCTCTGCAAGAATCCACAGGTACAAGAAAGGATTGTACAAGAAATCAAAGCGACTATTCAGGGGAACAGCATTGATGAGTTTGTGGAAAATACAACAGATGAAGCACTTGAGAAGATGCATTACCTTCATGCTGCATTGTCTGAGACATTGAGGTTATATCCTGCAGTCCCAGTTGTAAGTTCTCCTTCAGCAGGAAATGAAGTTTTTAATTGTGCTTAGTGGCAGGAATATATTTCAACACTACAATGCTATAGCTCTTATTTCAACAATGTTACGTGTTTCATTTTTCTGCAAGGATGGAAGGTGTGCAGAAGCTGATGACATTCTTCCAGATGGCTACAGAGTTAAAAAGGGAGACAACGTATACTATATAGCTTATGCAATGGGCAGGATGACCAACATCTGGGGAGATGATGCCAAGGACTTTAAGCCGGATAGATGGCTCAACAATGGGTTTTTCCAACCTGAATCACCATTCAAATTCATCGCGTTTCATGTACAAAGCACCTTTTAGTTTTTTCTAGTATCATTCATTAGTTATTGCGAAATCACAAGACCAAATCTGACATCTTCTTCTGCTGATCTGTAGGCTGGACCAAGAATTTGTCTTGGGAAAGATTTTGCTTATCGGCAAATGAAGATAGTATCAATTGGGCTTCTTCGCTATTTCAGACTCAAACTAGATGAGGAAAGAGCTATAATGTACCAACCTATGTTTACACTACATGTTAAGGGAGGTCTACATCTTCTTGCAATTTCAAGGCCAGGTTAAGTGAATTTCTAAATGCAAGAAGAGAGATTGCTTCTTGGAAACATTACATTACAGGTTTAAAAATTACCAAAAGCACGGACCTTATCATTAAAAAAAATGTAGTGTTTGCATGTAAAATGTGTATGAGCATATAATATTTGAATATGCAATTGTTGTGTACGTTATTAATTAGGACATGTGTAATATTTGAATATATAATTTAGAATGCATGTTATTATGCTACTATTTACTGATAGGATGAAAAATTCTCCGACTGGGATTGCTGATTGATTGCACCATAAAACCAACTAGGACACCTCATTTCTCATTTCCCAGACCAATTAGATTGAGGAACTCAAACAAGTTAGCCACTAAATGAGCATGTTAAAGGACATTAAGGAGAAGTATGAATTTGCTCGCGCAAGGGCCGCAAACGAGGGTGTGCAAGGAGCCCTGCTACCCCAATTTAAGAAGACCCTCCAAATTTATTAAAATGCACACATTGTTGTATGTTGATTTAGTGCATTTTTTTTGTACTGTCATGAATTTCCACTGCCGTAACTTGTGTTAAGGACTTAAGGGTTGTTTTTTCAATTCATTTAATATGAATTCTTTCGTTTATAAAATAAATTATATGAGTGTGTTTGTTGATATTTAAAGGGCCTCGTTATATAGCCTCCAAAATAGTTGTGACGGGTCTGCCAAGCGCGGGGTACTCTGAATCAAATTTTAGTGTTTCAGGTGACACAGAGAATTCAAGAGTGGTTTAAGGATCATAAATTTATTATAGTCTACATGTTGATGAAGACACCTGAAATGAACTTGTGAATAAGTAAATGAAGTTGAGAGTTACATAACTTGTATGATGATACTCATAATAGTTTCATATTGTAATATTCAGTAATTTTTATAATTTGATTAATAATATAATAATAGAAAAAATATTAAAATTATAATAGGATTGGAATTTAAAATTGAATTAGACTAATAGATCTAAAATTTGGATCAGATTCTAACATGTATTTGTATTAAGATATAGGGTTTTGTATCATTATAAATACACCATATTTTGTATTATTCGTTTTTAGTGCCCGTTTGAGAAATCTTAAAATAAATAACTTATGATTTAAAATGTAGAAGTTAGTTATAAGTGATAAGTAGATGAAAACTTTTAAGTTATATAAGTGTTTGGATAGTTTATTTATAAGTCAAAATATTTTTTTACTAAAATAAATTATAATAAAAAAATTTAAATACAATTATCTAAATTTGTGAATTTAAAATTCAAATAATATTTATAAACATATATTTAAAACTAAAATTAATAAAAAAATAAAAAATCAAAATAAGTGGGGAAAAGTACGTCGTTACTAACATACAACTTATTAGCTTATAAGTTGTAAATCCAACTTATAAGTTGGGTCGACAAACACTCGTCGATAAGTACCTACTGGCTTATAAGCCAATAAGCTACTTATTTGGGTTACCCAAACAGGCTTAATATCAAAATTCGTAGGGTTTTTCTCAGCATAAATCAGCAGTCTTATAAAATTCATAGAAAATTCATCGTAATTCGGAATTTAGTGATCCTGGACTTTTCAAAAAGGTCTTTTCGTTCTCTACAGCTTTCGTCGTTTATGTTTTTCAAGATAACGTCGTTTAGAGGGTTAAAAAGAGTAAATTCAGATCTGACCAGTATTTGAAGTAAGTTTTCGATAGATTTTGCTAGTGTTTTCTAAACTATATGCTATGTGTGTATATTTAATTATAAAAATTTGGGCCAAGTGATGATATATTTGAAAGTATTATGTGTTAAAATATACGTATTGTTGTGCATGTGTTGTGTACCAATGATAATTTTAGATCTTTGATTTGTGACATGGTTTGTGAAAATATCGAATAACAACTTAGGACCGCAGTCACCGGATTGTAGTGACAGTTTTTAAAAAATTTAGGACCGTTATCACCGGGTTGTAGTGGTCGTGGCATGGATTATGGATTTTGAATTATTGTTGTTTATATGCTATGTGTATCGAATAAGAATATGAGAGTATATCGAAAGTATTTGTTTCGTATGTCGTATATCGTATCGTATAGATTATCGTATTTTGTTATATGTGTTCATGTTACTTGGCCTACTAGTTGGATCGACTGCTTTCTTGTTGGGCTGTATAGCTCATTCTTACAATTTCAGGTTTCGCCTAAGAGTTCGAGTTGGATATCATTGGAGTTTCAAGGACTTAGAATTGGAATAGATTGACTTTTGGACTTCCGTTAGTTACGCGTTCGTATTGTCACCATTGTGATAAAATTTCGGTTTAATAATTGGATTTTGTATTAGTTTTGATTTAGAATTAATAGTCCGAAAGTGCGGGCTGTCTCAGTTGGTATCAAGAGCAGGCTATCTTTCGGAGTGTATTAGGTATGGGACTAGTACATTCCCTAGGATGCGTTCCTGCGGACTCTAGTTTAAGTTTGATTTATAAGATATTAGTGGGCGTAGACATAAAGGATTGTTGTGAATTTAGGGACCAAATTCTTTTTAAGGAGGGTAGTATGTAATATCCCGTAATTTTTAGAATTTGATTAATAATATGATAATAGAAAAAAATATTAAATTTAGATTATGATTGGAATTTAAAATTGAATTAGACTAATGGACCTAAAATTTGGATCAGATTCTAATATGGATAAATTGTAGGTTAAGATATAGGGCTTTGTATCATTATAAATACACCATATTCGTATTCCTCATTTTTAATATCAAAATTCGTAGGGCTCTTCTCAGCATAAATCAGCAGTCTTGTAAAATTCGTTGGGAAATTCATCGTAAGTCAGAATTTAGTGATCCTGGACTTTTCAGAAAGGTCTTTTTGTTCTTTACAACTTTCGTGATTTATATTTTTCTAGATAACGTCGTTTAGAGGATCAAAAAGAGTAAATTCAGATCTGACCGGTATTTGAGGTAAGTTTTTCGATCAATTTTGCTAGTATTTTCTAAACTATATGTTACGTGTGTATATTTGATTATAAAAATTTGGGCCAAGTGATGATATATATAATATTTGTTAAAATATACGTATCAGTGTGCATGTGTGGTGTACCAACGATAATTTTAGATCTTTGATTTGTGCATTGATTTGTGAAAATATCGAATAAGAACTTAGGACCGTAGTCACCGGATTGTAGTGAAAGTTTTCAAAAAATTTAGGACCGTTATCACTGGGTTGTAGTGGTCGTGGCATGGATTATGAATTTGAATTATTGTTATTTATGTGCTATGTGTATCGAATAAGAATATGAAAGTGTATTGAAAGTATTGTTTTCGTATGTCGTATATCATATCGTATAGATTATCGCATTTTATTATATGTGTTCATCTTACTTGGCCTACTAGTTGGATCGATTGGTTTCTTGTTGGGCTGTATAGCTCATTCTTACAATTTCAGGTTTCGCCTAAGAGTTCAAGTTGTATATCATTGGAGTTTCGAGGAATTAGAATTGGAGTAGATTGACTTTTGGACTTACTTTAGCCGTGTTTTCGTATTATCACCATTGTAATATAATTTCTGTTTAATAATTGGATTTCGTATTAGTTTTGATTTAGAATTAATAGTCCGAAAGTGCGGGATGTTACACATATCTATGGTAATATTTGTGTGGCAGTTCAAGAATAATAGCTACTTGGTTTAGAACTTCAGATTCTAGTCGAGTAGTGTATAATAAGTGTTAGTACAAGGCTTAAAATTTGTGATACGAACGTGAGCAAGGCTTGAGATCTTCTGTTGTGAACATCAATGATCAAAGTCATTATCACACAAGTAACTAAAATTAGCATTTTAAGTCATTGTGTGGATGTCTCCCACTCATCTTTTAAGACCAACCCAATCAACCAATATACTACACGAAATGTCAAAAACCAAAATATTGGCTCCAAGAGAAGATAATATTATGCAATTCTCTATATTCATTTTTTAGTTTTGTTATCTTTCTTATTCTGTCATTTGTCTATTTTATTATCTTTCTCATCAGTCTGTCTGTTGTCTATATATCACAGATGTCCAAAGAAATAAAGATCTGTACATATTTGTACAGTGACCAGCAAAGAAATAATGTTCTTAGTTGTTGAGCATTTCCATATCTACAGTTTTGAGTCACACTACATAGATTTAAATATAAGAGGAGCCCGACCAGATGGGTATACCATCTCTAGACACATAACATTAAAATAGTGTCAAGTTTGCTGAAATTGTCACATTGTGTTGGGCTATTTGGCAGGCTAGAAATAGTTTGGTTTGGAACCAAAAGAAGTCTTCGGTTAATAATGTTGTGATATCGATGAAGCAGTATCTTGCATAATGGAATAGTGTCCAGTTAAACACTACTCAGGCTCTGTATCAGTTTGTAGAACATGGTGGACGAGCTCACACTTGGGTAAAGCCTTTAAATGATGAAGTCAAGATAACAGTCGATGCTGCAATATTTGCTGAAAACTCGTCTTATGGTGTTGGTATACTGGCTCAGAACAGAGAAGGTGAAGTGCTTCTTGGAAAATCAGAGTTATATCAGGGTGATGTTTGTCCTGACTTTTGCAGAAGCAATAGCAGTTAAAGAAGTTTTGAGTTGGTTGAATGATTGGCGGGATGTAGTTCTTGAATCTGATTGCTTATCCATGGTTCAAGCAATTAGAAGTGAGGGTACTATGTTCTCTCCGTTTGGTAAGATTATAATGGAGCGTCGAAAGATGCTTAAAGACTTAAACATTAGAGTGTTTTTCATTACACGATCTGTTAACATGGCTGCTATATGCCAAAGAGTTAGGTTCATTTCTAGGTCAAGTTTTTGATGAGAGGTCAATTCCTGTCAATTTAATATATGTATTGTTGGCTGATTTGAGTGATTAATTCAATACCTATTTTTCATATACACCCTAAAATGATAGTTGCACACCTTACTTTAAATTTTGCCTAAATTACCCTAATGTTTGTCTTGAACTTTTATGTAATTTTAAATGTACGTTATCTTTTTTATTCTCAATTTCTTTTACCTAATTAAAATGTAACAACCCCTTCTTAAAATAGAAGGGAAATATTATTTAAAATCCATAAACCTGCAAACAGAGCACTAATATATTTCTAACAATAATTAAACAGTCTAAAATCTCCAAAATAATATTAAATCTCCAAAATGTCTAAACCAAATATATAAATGCTGAAATCTCTATTAAGTAATTAAGTCTAAATAATGATAGAAGTCTGAAATCCTAATAACGAAATAAAGGGAGCTCTCCATTCACACAATCCCAGATCCCCCTAAGCACCTGCCAGAAAAAGAATACGGCATGAGACAAACGCCCAGTACGGATTTGGAATAGAATTTATAAAAGAAGAGATCAGAAATAAATAATCAGCAATTTATAATTAAACAACAATTTTAAAAATAAGTAAGGCTGAAACAACGAGGGCTAGGATATTTCATACCGAGATCAGAACAGATACAAATACACACATCATATGGTACCTAATGTGTGCAACAAAATGGATAACGTGTACAGCATATACAACGTCACCATAAATCAAATCATAAATCAAACTCTGGGTGCACCCATGTATCCTGAACAAATATTAAATGCACAAAAGCTCCTCCCAAGAGCTAACAGAAGGATATGCCGTGACCAATCACACTGTCACGGAAATGTCATGTCACTGGTGCCGCAATGACATGGCTGTAGTACCCCTACAGCTGGTTAACTCAGTATACCCTAAATCACATTAAGGGTTCAAAATAAAAATATTCTCGTAAAATTGAAAATCACTTGAGACAAATAACCACTAGGCCTCTGATGGTCTATCTTCACTTTTTTACATGTAAGACATTTTCCTACAAATTCTGTTATATCTCCCTTCATTCCACTCCACCAGAAGTGCTTCTTCAAATCTCCATACATCTTGGTGGAACCTGGATGAATAGAAAATGAAGAACTATGAGCCTCCTTCAAAATTTCCTCACGAATCGTCGGGTCTGCGGGCACGCACAATTTTCCACCCAACCATATCACGCCCTCATCATCAACACAAAAGTGTTTTTGCTTTCCACCTCAGATCTAATAGCTTTCAAACCTGTATCATCCTTCTGAGCTTCCTTAACCCTTGAAATAAGATTCGGTTCCACTTTCAAATTTGCAATGCTACCACTTGATCCTCTAACATACAACTCAACACCCAAGCGCTCCAAATCTGAAATAAGGTGCGGCTGAGTAATGAGAGATGCAACACTCCCCAAGTTCTTCCTACTAAGAGCGTCTGCAACTACATTCGCCTTCCCCGGGTGGTACTGAATATTTGCATCATAATCCTTAAGAAGTTTAAGCCACCTCCGCTGCCTCATGTTAAGCTCCTTCTGAGTAAAGATGTATTTGAGACTCTTGTGATTAGTAAAGATGTCACAAGTCTCTCCATAAAGATAGTGTCTCCAGATCTTCAAAGCAAAGACCACTGCTGCTAACTCCAAGTCATGGGTAGGATAATTCACCTCATAGGGTTTAAGCTGCCTAGAAGCGTAAGAAATCACTTTCCCATGTTGCATAAGAACACACCCTAATCCTCTCTTAGAAGCATCACTATACACCTGAAAACCTCCACTCCTTGATGGCAACACAAGTATTGGAGCTGACACCAACCTCTTCTTTAATTCTTGAAAGCTCTTCTCATGATCATCATTCCACTCGAACTTAATTCCCTTCCTCATTAGCTGAGTCAATGGCAAAGCTATGGAAGAGAAACCTTCCACAAAACGCCTGTAGTAGCCTGCCAAACCCAAGAAACTCCTTATCTCCGTCATATTGCTAGGTCTGGGCCAATTAGTAATAGCCTCGACTTTCGCAGGATCCAACTCAATGCCCCTACCAGATACAATATGCCCCAAGAATGCCACTTCCTCCAACCAGAATTCACACTTGGAAAATTTCGCAAACAACTTCTTCTCCCTCAAAATTTCAAGTACAATACGTAAATGTTCCTCATGCTCCTCTCTGCTCCTAGAGTATATCAAGATATCATCGATGAAGACCACCACGAATTTATCCAGATAATCATGAAAGACCCGATTCATCAAATCCATAAATACCGCTGGTGCATTCGTCAACCCAAAGGACATCACGAGAAACTCATAATGACCATAACGAGTGCGAAATGCAGTCTTCGAAATATCCCCCTCTCTAACTCGTAACTGATGGTAACCAGATCTCAAATCTATCTTCGAAAAGTACTTCGCCCCTTGTAACTGATCAAACAAGTCATCAATGCGTGGAAAAGGATACCTGTTTCTGACAGTCACCTTATTCAACTCCCTGTAGTCAATGCACAATCTCATGGAACCATCCTTCTTCTTCACAAACAGCACAGGAGCGCCCCAAGGAGACACACTTGGCCTAATAAATCCTCTATCCAACAACTCTTGCAACTGCTCCTTCAATTCTTGCAACTCAAGTGGTGCCATTCGATAAGGCGCCTTAGAAATAGGCTCGGCACCTGGAACAAGTTCAATAGTAAACTCTACCTATCTATGTGGTGGCAAACCTGGTAGCTCATCGGGGAACACATCTTCATACTCCCTCACAACTGGATAATCCTCGATGCGAGGTTCATCCTTCGATGTATCCTTCACGAAAGCAAGGTAGCCATCAAAGCCCTTAGACAACAATTTACTCGCCTTTAGAGCAGAAATTAACTTAACATCCCCCTTTGGCTGAGACCCTTGGTATACAAATTCTGATTTATCTGCATCCCCAAAGATCACCCTTTTTCCTTGACAATCAATTGTGGCACGATGTTCACTCAACCAATCCATACCCAAGATAACATCAAAGTCATGCATCTCCATCGGAAGCAAGTTAACCTTATAATTTCTATCTCCAACAGCTATCGGACACTCTCGATACACATCAGAAATAACAACAGAATTCCCCATCGGGGTAGAAATAGACATATGAGGATATAATAATGAAGGTGCAACATCAAGATGACGAACAAACGATAAAGACACAACAGAATGGGTCAAACCAGTATCAAATAACACATAAGCATCACGTCTACCAACAAGAAGTGTTCCTGAAACGGTACCTGAATTAGCTGCTGCCTGATTTTCCGTCAATACAAACACTCTGGCTGTAGGATTCTGCCAAATTCCACTGCCACTACCACCGCCAGTTCCTCCTCCACTAGGATTGCGTGACACTGTGCAATCCTTTGCCCTATGGGACATGCTACCACACAAGAAACAAGCCCCAGTCTGTCTGTAACAAGCTCTACCTGGATGATGTCCACCACATGTAGCATAAGGAGCCACTGGAATCATATTGGGGTTTCCCCCATACACTGAGTAACGGATCTGCCCCTGCTGACGATTTTGCCACTGCCTAGGCTACTTCTGTCGCTGAAACTGCTGATTCTGATTATGACCTACATACTGATTCCGACCGTGGGATGACTGACCACCCCTATTCTGATTCTGTCTGCGCCACTGTCCCTGCTGACCATTCTGACCTCCATACCACTGTCTACCCTGTGCAAAACCCTGATCATCCCTAGTCCTCTTACTACCACTGTTAGACCTGGAAGTCCTGAAATCTATGCGCTCCTTCTCAACATCCTTTGCTGCATCAGCCGCCTCTGCCACATTATCAAATTTAAAAGAAATTATGGAACCCCTCAGATGAGACTTCAACCCCCATTTAAATTTATCAGCCTATTGTGCAGCAGTCCCTGCAACTGTCCCAGCAAATCCAGCCAATCTTATAAACCTCGCCATATAATCAGTAATGCTCTCATCCTGGTGCTGCATAATAGAATGAAACTCCCTCAAATAAGCCTCCCTATCAGCATTAGAGAAGTACTGCTCATAGAATACTTCCTTGAATCCCTGTCATTCCAAAGCCTCTGCATACTGTTCCCCTCTAGTAGCTTTCACTCCTCTCCACCATCTCTGAGCATCACCCTCCAACTTATACACAGCTAACCTGACCTTCTGAATCTCATCACAACCCAGTGCATCAAAAATCTTTTCGAGATGAACAATCCAATTTTCAGCATCAATAGGAGTCAGTGTTGCACTAAAAGAGTCTGGTTTCCGCTTCACAAACCTCTTCAACCATACAAACGGCTCCAGCTGATGGCCCTGACCATTCTGATTCTGATTCCCATTGCCATTCTGATTTCCTTGTCCATTCTGGTTTCCATCGCCATTCTGATTTCCTTGTCCATTCTGATTTTCCTCGCCATTCTGATTTCCTTGGTTTGCCAAAGCCTGTTTTACATCCTGAGCCACTACTTGCCCTATCATCTCAGTAAGCTGAGCGGGGTCAATATGAAAAGGATCACGTATAGGATGCATCTACAATATAAGATAGCGAACGAATGAAGATTACGAGAATAAATATGATGAAGCAGTTATAAACAGATTTTAGAATGATGAAGCAGAATTAAATGATAAGGAGCAGAATGAAACAAAATTAAATAGAACACCCATACTATCATCTACCCAAACTCACAGGTCAACCTAAGTAGGTTTTCTACAAGAGAGAACCTAGCTCTGATGCCATCTCTGTAACACCCCCTTCTTAAAATAGAAGGGAAATATTACTTAAAATCCATAAACCTGCAAACAGAGCACTAATATATTTCTAACAATAATTAAATAGTCTAAAATCTCCAAAATAATATTAAATCTCCAAAATGTCTAAACCAAATATATAAATGCTGACATCTCTAATAAGTAATTAAGTATAAATAATGATAGAAGTCTGAAATCCTAAGAACGAAATAAAGGGAGCTCTCCATTCACACAGTCCCAGATCCCCCTAAGCACCTGTCAGAAAAAGAATACGGCATGAGCCAAACGCCCAGTACGGATTTGGAATACAATTTATAAAATAAGAGACCATAAATAAATAATCAGCAATTTATGATTAAACAACAATTTTAAAAATAAGTAAGGCTGAAACAACGAGGGCTAGGATATTTCATACCGAGATCAGAACAGATACAAAAACACACATCATAGGGTACCTAATGTGTGCAACAAAATGGACAACGTGTACGGTATATACAACGTCACCATAAATCAAATCACAAATCAAACTCTGGGTGCACCCACGTATCCTGAATAAATATCAAATGCGCAAAAGCTCCTCCCAAGAGCTAACAGAAGGATACGACGTGACCAATCACACTGTCACGGAAGTGTCATGTCACTGGTGCCACAATGACATGGCTGTAGTACCCCTACAGCTGGTTAACTCGGTATACCCTAAATCACAGTAAGGGTTCAAAATAAAAATATTCTCGTAAAATTTAAAATCACTTGAGACAAATAATTCAGATTTCCAAAACAGAGGGTGTCATAAGTAATTTTGAAAATCGCATAAACAGATATTTATAATTTTCCAAATCAATTTTTAAAACAATTTTCAGAAGTCAAAATATCCAAATAATTTTAATGGAGCGAATAAAATTTAAAATTCAACAAAGCGGAGATATTATATTTCTAAGAAGAGGAGTGCTAAATAAAAATGGGACAGAATCCGTACATCAAATAACAACTCAAACACTCACGAAAATTCACAACGATCCGCTAAATTCCCGGCCCGCGATCTAATTACAAAAATTATGTTGTTATTATTATTAATATAATAATAATTATTATTATTATATTTACAACTACACTATAATAATAACACATGTAAAATTATATAGAACATACTCGCGTGACAAAATTTGTAAAATTCATTAGTCGCTTACAGAATCAATTAAACCACATGATATATATACACTATATAAAATGTAATAAAATAATACTCAGACGCTGACTGTAAAATCCGCACATGGCAATTTCCAAGCACAGGAAAACTAGCATAGTTTGTGTACCAGATAGCAAGCTAAATGAATGTAATGCAATAATGACAACAATTCATATATACCATGTTATTATAATTTAAAAAAAAAACTTAGTTCAACCTTTTCCAATTCCACGAACCTGACCTAACACATGCTCCATAATAACTTAAATGTACTACTTTAGGCTAACAAACACGGATTATACATATTACTAATGCAAATTCTTAACTTAGTAAAATAAAAGATTTAGAATTCATGAGTAATAATTAATGAAACATGCAGAGACCATAAATAAATTAATATAAAACATGTCAATTAAATATTTTCAGTAATATAATGGTAGCCATTAAATGTTAATGCAAATTTAAAAATACTGATCCTAATTCAAAATACATATACACATTAATATCATATCAAAATATCAAATTATAATTGTTTAAGTAAATTAATCAACAAAATCATGTATATCAAAATTAAATACTAGTAATTTATGTAGTAGTACACAACTTTTGATTTAGACTACCAGGAACACAAAAAAAAATAGATGATAAAGTCAATTTATTGTATATAAGAAGAGGTACCATGCAAAACCAGAGATATGCATTCAAGGAAGAAAAGTGAATCACAGCAACATTATACAAAAATATAATAATATACTATACCTCACTTGTCAGTTGTCACCGAGTAGCACTAGCACCACACCTAGAACAGAGTATCTCTACCTATCTCTTGCCTCTTCTTTGTAGTTCTTTTCCTTCTCACGCCGCAGCACAATAATTCTCTCTCTTGTTTTAGGGTTTTAATCTAATAGGTTGAGTGTACTTGATTATATATATGCACAAGTAATCAACTACACTCCAATCTCTATTTATATTCTAAATCATACTTATTATTATTATTGTCGTACACCTTTCTATTATTATTATTATTAGTTTTTTTTGAAACAAAACTGAATAATTCATTAAGAAGCATCAATATTACAAATCTCCACCAAATGGGTAGGAGGAGACGTGAAAATGACAAAGCAATTAACCGAACAAGGCATTTTAGCTAATCCATGAGCTACCTCGTTAGCTTGCTTTCGAACAAACTTGACACTAACCCCTGACAACGACTGGAGCAATAATCTGCAATGGTCAATTATGTGGCCAACCTCTAACAGAAACTTGTTCTGGCCATTAATTGCATTGACTGCTACTAATGAGTCCGACTCCACCGTCACCTTTCGACCATCCATACTCTTCACCCACGAGAGAGCTTCTCTTATTCCTAGTACTTCTGCTTCCAATGCATCTACTTCTTGATAAAGGACTACAGTTCGACCCTCAACAAAACTCCCACGATGGTTACGCATTACCATTCCTATGGAGAAAGATTCAGCCCCCTGAAACCACGAAGCATCTACATTTACCTTATATTCCCCAGCAGCTGGAGTTGTCCACTTCCTCAGATTACAACTCATTTGAGATTTGTGAACTATCTTCTCTGTCACTCCCCTTGCTCTGGCTTCCTTCCAGTCTTGCACCATTTTGCTGCAACACTCCACAGCTACCTTCCCTGTAACCACCTTGCCCTCCCAGACTTGCTTATTTCTCCAGAACCAGATACCATATAGAACACTACACACCTGCGTAATTTCACTCTGAGATCCCGTCTCCAGTTTATGAAGAAGCCATACATTAGCTTCGTACATCTCGTTCGTGTCATACAGCAAATTTACATGTTGCCAGCAGCTCATTGCAAAAGAGCACTCAAAGAACACATGGCGTAAATGCTCAATCTCAACATTACACATGGGACAGATAATTGGGACTGGGATACCTTTACCTTTCAGCCTCACCCTCACAGGCAAATTATTACGACAAAATCTCTAGATAAAAATTTTGACCTTGTGTGGGAGTGCCAATTGCCAGACCTTGTGCCAGCCATTCGACTGAGGAATTGCAGATCTATCAACATTTCGATTATGCCAAAAATTGTACCCAGATTTCACTGTATATATTCCATCCTTGGAGCTGGACCACACTATTCTATCCTCAACTTCATGTTGTGGCACCCTAGTTGCCAGAATAGCTTTAGCATCAACCATCATAAACAGCTGCTTCACTTTCCTTTCATCCCATATTTTAGTTCCTGGAATGAATAACGACTTGACACATTCAGACCTGCCAACATAGCCATGAAAATCATCAACGCAAAAATTATTTTTATCTCTTAGCCAATGATCTTTAGTAGCAATGATATCACTGCCATTTCCTACCACCCATCTGCAACCACCCTTCAATAATTCCTTGACCTGCCATATTCCCCCCAGACCGTGCTCGAGTTATTTCCTTTAACAGCATGTAACAAACTTGAATCAGAAAAGTATCTAGCTTTTAGCACTCTAGAAACCAGAAGATTAGGACAACTCATACAACGCCACACTTGTTTACCCAATAAAGCAACGTTAAAACCATACAGACTTCGAAAGCCTAAACCCCCTTTACCTTTTGACATACTCATTGACTCCCACGAATGCCAGTGGACACCCCTTCTCTGGCCATTACCTGATTTCCACCAATATTCATTGAACAGCCTCTCTATCTCCTGGCACAGCGATATTGGAAGCAAAAAACATGTCATACAATAACTGGGGTTAGATTGTGCAGCATTTTTTAGAAGTACTGTTTTACCCGCTCTTGAGATAGGTTTTGCATACCATGCCTGCAATTTTCGACTAACTTTCTCTTTTAAAAACCCAAACACCCTTTTCTTCGAGCGCCCGATCAAAGCAGGCAAACCCAGGTAATTGCTACTAGAGATATCATTAGATACCCCCAAAATCTCCGAGAATTCAACTTGCTTATCTCTTCTAATGTTAGAGCTATAAAAAATCCCAGACTTTTGAAAGTTAATAGACTGACCCGATTTAACAGCATACTCCTCCAAGATAGACTTGATTTTCAAAACCTCACTCACCTCTGCTTTAAAGAAAAGGAAGCTGTCATCTGCAAACAATAGGTGGGTAATTTCTGGAGCTGAAGTACTTATCCTACATCCATGAATTTTTCCCCTAGCTGCAGTATTATCAAGAGCAATGGACAACCCTTCTACACAAAACAAAAACAGGTAGGGGGATAAGGGATCACCCTGTCGAAGCCCCCTTCCTGGAATAATCGGACCCACTGTCATTCCATTGAAGCAAAATTCATACACCACTGTTGTTACACATCTCATCATCCATTTAATCCAACCCTCACAAAAACCCATAACAACCATCCTCTGATGCAAGTATGACCAATCAACTCTGTCATATAATTTACTAACATCTAATTTCAAAGTAATCTCACCATCTTGCCCCCTCTTTTTATTTCTCATGTGATGAATAACTTCAAAAGCCACCAAAAAATTGTATGTAATATTCCTACCATCCACAAAAGCTGATTGATTTTCAGCAATAATTCCAGGTAGAACCTCCTTGAGACGATTAGCAAGAACCTTAGCCATGATCTTATATAAAACATTGCATAAAGCAATAGGTCTGAAATCTCTCATTGTCGCTGCATTATCCTTTTTGGGGATCAAGACTACATTGGTGCTATTTAAATCTACAGGGAACGGATCACCTCGAAGCCACTTTTTACAACACTCGAACACTTCCTTTCCCATAATTTTCCAGAAACTCTGATAGAACGCAGGATTTAGCCCATCGGGCCCTGACACTTTGTCAGGGTGCATCTGATTAACTGCTATCGTGAATTCCTCAAAGGTAACTTCTTCAGTCAATTTCTCATTATGAGCTTCAGTTACAAGTCTGGGACTAGCTTCAACTTCAATATTATTCATGGAATTTGGCTTAGCGAATATATTACTGAAATATTCTCCCACTACATTGCACATACCTTCATTATCTTCCACCCGTAAACTTGTGTCAGTAACTAGATGAGGAATATGATTAGTTTTCTTCCTTGCAGAAGCGCTCGCATGGAAAAAGCGCGTATTCTCATCCCCTTCTTTCAATCAAAAGAGCTTAGCTCTTTGTTTCCAGTAGGTTTCCTCCTGCAACAACAAATCATTCATTCTTTCCTTCTCGATAACGAACTCCTTCACTCCTATTTCATCTGTTCTATCCTTAAGTTTATCCAGCACCTCCTTCTGCACTTTCAGTTTCTCCCTAAATTTATTAAAGAACGTTCTACCCCATTTACCCATAAATCTTGACACTTCCTTTAACTTCGGAATAAGATGCATAACAGGGATCTTCTTCCAAAATTCAGTAGTTTCCTTAACAAACGAGGGTTCCTTAAGCCACATATTCTCAAATCTAAAACGAAACACCTTC